>NC_056746.1:1059053511-1059261440 GCF_019279795.1 Protopterus annectens | reverse complement strand
CTCAGTTTCCTGTACAGCACTTCTTACCCTATTGTAGGATTAATGTTGGGGTCAAAGCTGTCCTCAACAAATCGCCAGACAATACTTGACTTGCCTACACCAGTTTCCTGAAAAAAAAAAAATACTTGGCATGAATTTCAAGTATTTTGCATTTCAATTAAATTAGTTTCAATGAAACATTTCATATTACTCTAAGATGCAAACAAATTATAGGCACATTAAAAATAGAGCTTTCATGCTTGACTCACAGTATCTAAATTTTTCAAGCACGCAACTAAACCATGAAAAATCCAACCCACATCCATTTCCTAAAACTATCTAGCTCGCTACTAGGTCACCCGTAAAATAAGCATTCCACTTTGAAAGCATGGAACTAGAATCAAACTGCAAATGGCTGTCTGCCTGAAATAAGAGTTCTGTGCTGTGGTGATTAGGGATGATACAATCCCAAACTTCCTCCCATGCCATGTTACTTACTAGAACTCAGCTAGAGTGTTCCAAGATAATGCAATAGGACTACTAATTGTTACTTGAAGGTTACCCTTTTCACAGCTGTTAAACCATCTGCTGCAAGTACAGTAGAAAACGCACACCAGTGTCACTGCTCAAAACAGTTGTCATTATTGCAAAAGCAAAACAAAAAAAAAAAAAACTTAAAAAAAATACAACTTAAATATGGGACACCTGTTATAAAAATGATTTCACCTGTGAGCAATTGCTGTGTGTGGCAAGTTAAAGTTATGTACTCACCATAACGTTTCATGTTTGTAGTCCATCTCGCCCTTAATTCTTACATATGGGATCGGAGCCAATTCTCGGCTCCAACTCTGCCTATTTACAAGCTGGAAGTCTTCTAGTTGGCTCGTGGCTAGGTAGGTATCCCATGGTGCACCAGTACAATTCCCAGATCTTGTCTGCCGCCAACTAGGAGAAATAACAAACATACAGAAAGAAGCCAATACTAAAAGGTCTCCATAAAATAACAATATTTTTCTGTCTCCAGGTACTTCCAGGATGGGGGTAGGAGGGTGGGTTCGTAAGAATGAAGGGCGTGACGGACTACAAACATGGAACGTTATGGTGAGTACATAACTTATTTATGTTCTGTAGTCCTATCTCGCCTTCATTCTTGCATATGGGACAGCGTCCCTAGCACCTTATTCTTGGGTGGCTCAATTAAAAATACTCCTGAGTACCGTGGAACCAAAGGATACTCTACTCCTGGAGCTTAAATTCAATTTGTAATGAGTAATAAATATGTGAGGGGTAGACCAAGTTGCTGCTGCACAAATATCAAGTGGGACCCTGGCTTGAATGGCTGCCGAGGTAGACAGATCTCACAGAATGAGCCTCAATTTTAAAAGGGTAAAGGTCAACCCTCAGAGTTGTAAACGTAAGCTATACAGCTAGAAATATAATTTGAGTGTGTTACTTTGGAAAATGGTAAACCTAACCTGGATTCGGAGAAGGATTTGATCAGATTTACTTAGTCCGTTGCAAATAAAAACTTAAATGTCTATGGACATCCAACTGATGGAGACTGTATTCAGCTGCGTTGGAATGATTTGGAAAGAACACCGGGATTTCTATGGATTGATTCAAACTGGCATGGGAACAGACCTTGGGGACAAAGGAAGGATTAGTATGAAGAAACACTCTGTCCTTGTGAAAAATCAGATAATGGGGTTTTACAGACAATGCTTGTAACTGACACCTATCTGGCTGACGTGATAGCCACCAGAAACAAAGTCTTCCAAGACAGGAATTTCAAAGGGAATGAATGAAAAGGCTCAAAGGGCAGAGAAGTCAATTTGGATAACACAAAATTTAAATCCCATGAAGTAAAAGGTTCTTGAATGGGGGGTCTTAAAGTGGCACCTTTAAGGAAAGTTTTGCACAGCCTATGTGACATCAGATTAGAATCTTGAAAGCCTAGCTAAAATTTTAAATCGCTGCTAATTGAACTCGGATAGTGGCAGCTGCAGATCCCTGGTGGAAAAGCTCAGACAGGAATTCCAAAACCACTGAAATGGAGGCGGTGTAAGGGTAAACATTCATTTTCTCTGACCAGATAGAGAAGCTCCTCCATTTACACGAATATAGTCTCCTAGTGAAAGGCTTATGAGAAGACGTAAGGATACGAGTCACATAGGGTGAGAAGTCGTGAAGCCTGACTAGGGATGGAACTGGAGCAGCCACGCTGTCAAACTGTGCGTGTGTGTAAGGATGGGTGAAGCGAGCCTGACATGCGAGTCAATAGATCTGGAACTGGGTCCAGAATCCAAGGATAGCCTAGGAGAAGAGGCCCGAGAAAGTGGAACCAAACCTGACAATGCCAGTAAGAAGAAATGAGGATCAGTTTACTTGCCAGCCAGCCATTTTGCTTTCTGAATAACCTTGGGTATGAGAGGAAAGGGAGGAAAAGCATAAAAAGGAGACCCAGGGGCCAAGCGTTAACAAGTGCGTCACTCGGTGACTCTCCCAAAGGGGGGGGGGGTGAGGGAGAAGTAGCTGCTACTTTTGGCATTGATTGGGCTGGCAAAGAGATCGCAGCAAGGCTGTCCCCATCTAAGGAAAATCTGTTCTATTTCCTGTTTCAGAGACCACCCGTGAGGCACCAGGATTGCCCAGCTGAGTTCATCTGCCAACACGCTGGTTGGATGTGTGTTGCCACCAGAAAAATGTTGGGAAGATACCGCCCATTTCCAAACTCGAATGGCCTCTTGACAAAAGTGGGTAAAATCTGATTCAGCCCTGTTTGTTGATACACCATACTACCAACATGTTGTTGGATTGTATTGCAACAGTCCCCAGAAACAGAAGGTCATGAAGTGCTTGCAACGCCAGGAGCACTGCCCTCCTGTCTAGAACATTCATATGCAGGTGAGCCTCTTGATCTTGCCATGTGCCTTGGACAGTCCTGCCTAGATAATGCCCCCCCAACCCTGTGAGGCATCCGTGATCGTAGTGGCAATGGGTTGGTGAGAAACAAATGAAGTGCCTGTCCTCAACTGATTGGGTAAGTCCATCAAATGAGGTCCTTCTTGCAAAATGTCACCAGCATGTGTTGAGATAATGGTAGGTGCTGAAAGGACCATTGGGACAAGAGCCACTGAAGAATCCTCATGCGTAGTCTGGCTAGTGGCACTAGGAATATGATGAAGCCATGGTCCCTAGAAGCTACAGAATAGTCTTGGCTTTGACCTTTCGCAAGGGGAGAGGACGCTGAATTTTAAGAACCAGATTCTGCGCCCTTTCTACAGGAATACGAGCCAACATGTCTGTGTCCATCTCTGCACCTATAAAAGTTAGATTGAGAGGGCAATAAGGTAGATTTTTCCCAATTTATAGAAATTCCCAGCTGGGCACAAAGCTGAATGGTAGCATCCATGCTCTGAAGTAGATGCCTGGTGGGGGCGGTCAAGAGCCAGTCGTCCAGATACGGAAACACCTGGAATCCTCGACGTCTCAGGTGAGCTGTCACTACCGCCATACACTTGGTGAACACCCTGGGGGCTGTGGTGAGACCAAAGGGCAGAGCACGAAACTGGTAATGACTGGCTCCCAGCCAAAAGCGTAGATGACTCCTCGATGCCCTGTCCATTTTTATGTGGTAGTAGGCGTCCGAGATCTATTGAGTACATTCAATTGTCTTTCCCTAATAACAGGAGTACAGACTGCAGTGTCACCATCCGGAACTGGTCCTTCTTTACTGATTCATTCAATCTGCTGATGTCCAAGATGGGCATCCCGTCCCCTATACGTTTTGGTACTAAAAAGAATCTGGAGTAAGTTCTGGATCCTATGTGGTCTACTGGGACGGCTTGGATGACTTTTTAACAGCAACTTGTTGACCTCCACAGTTGCCTGATCCCTGTGATTGGGTGGAACATCTGGGATCCTCTTGGGAACAAAAAGTGGAAGAGAAAAGGGTATGACATAACCTCTGGTAATTCTTTGTATCCAGAAGGCAGCTTAAGCATCACTCAAGACAAGTGGGTACGAAGAAATACAACCCCCTGTCAGCCCCAGAGGAACACAGTCTGGTCCCACATCAGGAGCACTGGTAAGGCCAGCCCCGAAAGGAATCGTGACCTCCCTGGTTTTGCGGGTCCCCGTCCCTGCCTCTAGGGCAACATCTACCATTTCTTCCTCTGCCTCTGAAGGAGGAGTCACCCTGTGCATCCTGGAAAAACCTCTGGGACTTCTTGAACCACATTTTACCACTCCTCTGTTCTAGAGGGTACAGTAAAAAGTACAGTTGTGTACCTACCATAAATGTAGATGTTAGAGTGCATTCACTGTTGCAGTCATTACACTTGGGTTATCCTGCTGGCAGGAAACCCGCAGTCAGCCCAAGTTCAAAAGTCTTGGTCTGGCGTCGGTTGCCGTCGCCTCTTCCCTGATGTCAGTGCGCCAGGGGTATAAAAGCTGCAACCAACGCCATTTTATTCAGTTTTTCTCGCCCCAGATGTCAGGTGCCCCCAGATAGGAAGGCTGGAAAGATAAAATTATGCCAAAAAACATGCACATATTACTATAAACATTTCCTTCATCAACAAGCAAATACACCACATAGATTGTATAGAGTTGAGAAGTACAGAAAAGTCCCAGCAATGAAGAGGGATGGTGGGTGGGTAACCTGGACTGCAACAATGAATACACTCAAACATCTACAGTTATGGTAGGTACACAACTGTACTATGTTCATCGTGTTTCACTGTTGCAGTCATTACACTTGGGTAGTATCCCAAAGCTGAGGATGGGCGGCTGGGTCTAAATTAGATTTGGAGAGGCTAACAGGCCCTGCAGAACTGCAGTGGCAAAGCCTGCTCTGGATTTAGAGTAGAGAGTAAGTGGTAGTGCTTGGTGAAAGTGTGCACTAAGCTCCAGGTTGCAGCTTCTAAAATGTCTTTGGTTGGTACTCCGAGAAAAGTTGTTGAAGTGGCTGCTGCTCTGGTAGAATGAGGCCTAATGCCCTTAGGCACTGATTTGCCATGTTGTGCACAACAGAAGCGGATGCAGTGGCCTATCCATTTTGAAATTGGATGCTTTGTAATAGGCTTTCCTTGTGATCCTGCAGCATAGGCTACAAACAGTTGCTCAGTTTTTCTGAAAGCTTTTGTTTTGTCCAAGTAGAATCGTAGCTATCTGTGTATATCCAAAGAGTGCAGAAGTCTCTCCCCTTTATTCTGGGGATTTGGGTAGAAAGTTGGTAAATGGATGGTTTGGTTCAAGGCCACATTGGAGACCACTTTTGGCATGAATGTTGGGTTTGTCCTAAGAGAAACCCTGTCCTGATGAAAAATGATGAAAGGTTCCACAGCCATTAATGCCTGTAACTCTGAGACTATTCTTGCTGAAGTTATTTCTAGGAGCAGAGCAGTTTTCCATGATAAAAATTTTAGATCAGCTGTGCTGGATGGTTCAAAAGGAGGCAGCGCGAGTTTTTCTAGAACAAAATTCAGATCCCAAGTTAGTACTGGTGCTCTCCTTGGGGGTCTTATATTTTTTGCCCCTCTGAGGTACTGTCGTAGTAGAGGATGTGAAAAAATAGCAGGTTCCGTATTGTAATGAGCTGAAATGGCAGAGCCATGGATTTTAATTGATGAGAAAGATAGGCCTTTGTCCAGCATCTCAGTTAGGTATTGTAAAATCTGATGTATATTAGGGACAAGTGGTTCGAGCCCTTGTGCCTGGTTCCAAGCACAGAATCTCTTCCATTTTTTCTGCATAAGATTTCCTAGCGCTGGGTCTCCTGGCTTCTAAAAGGACATAACAGCTTTAGAGAGAGGTGCAGTGGCTATCTGCCATGCTGCCAGATTTAAGGTTCTGAGTTGACTGTGCAAAATCGGTTTTGTTGTGTCAGAAGATGAGGAATTTGAGGTAGAGGCCAAGCTGAGCCTTGAGACAAACTCTTTAGGATTGGGTACCAGTGCTGGCGTGGCCAGTCTGGGGCAAACAGGATCATTCTTGGCCTTTCTTGTCTGACTTTTATGAGTACCTTGGTAAGGAGAGGCATGGGAGGAAGGCATAGACTGTCAGGCCTTTCCAGCTGAATGATAGAGCATCCACTTTCCATGCTTGAGAGGGATGAGTTCTTGCGCAAAACTTCGTTATTTGGTAATTGTGAGGGGAGGCAAAAAGATCTATGTCTGGGCGACCCCATTTCCTCGTTATCATGCTGAACACCTGTGGATTTAGTTTCCATTTGTGAGGATCCATGACATTTCTGCTTAGTTCATCTGCTAGTGTATTTTTTGTTCCCGGCAGGAATTGTGCCTGCAGATGTACTTGATAGGTCAGTGCTGTGTTCCACAAAGTCATGGCTTGCCTGCATAGGGGGTAGGAATGTCTGCCCCCTTGCTTGTTTATGTACCACATAACTGTGGTATTGTCAGTCTTTATTAATAGTTGTCCTGGATGTAGTAGGTCCTTGAAAGCTGTCAGGGCATTCTGTACAGCTAGCATCTCTTTTTGATTGATGCGAAGAAGCATTTGTTCCTTGGGCAATGTGCCTGGCTGTGGGTAAAGTGAAAATCAGTCCCTTGTTGTGGTGACAGGCCTGGGCCCACCATCAAAACTCCTGTTGTAGGCAGGGAATTTTGTCTCCAGGCTGTGACAATGTTGAGTCCAAACACTTTTTAGATACCAATGTAGGTCCTTCATATGCAGTTTTGCATATGGAATTAGTAGAATGCAGGATGCCATAAAGCCCAAGGCCTGCAGAATTTTTCTTGCAGGGAGCTGGGTTTTTGTAGCCATCATTTGAAAGTAATGAGTCAGTTGCCTTTGTCTGGCGTGAGATAAGCCATCTGGGCAGTTGTATTTAAGCTTGCACCCAGGAATATTATCTCTAGAGAGGGCACTAGTTTTGATTTCTTTTACTGTGTACCCTAGGCCAATTAGCAATCTTTTTACAAATGCCAGATGCTTTATAACAATGTCCTTGCTCTCTGCTTGAATAAGGCAGTCATCCAAGTAGGGACATATTTGAATTCTTTTCTGTCTGCAAAATGCAATTACTGGTGCCAGGCATTTTGTGAAGACCCTGGGCGCAGTAGATAAGCCAAAGGGCAGTGCAGAGAATTGGTAATGCATTGAGCCTGCTATGAATACGAGTTATCTTCAGCAAGATTGTCCGATTGGGACATGCAGGTATGCCTCCTTGAGGTCCAAAGTAACTAGCCAAGCCTTCTTGCCCAGCATGGGTAGAAGTTGATGTAGTGTTAACATTTTGAATTTTGGAACATCCAGGAAAGTATTTAGGATTGACAGGTCCAGTATTTGTCTCCAGGCTTTGTCCTTTCTGGGTACTAAGAAAGGTCTCGAATAAAATCGATGTCCCTGTTCTTGCTGTGGGACTTTTTGAATAGCTCCCATGTCCATAAGAGCAACAATCTTTTTGTGCCTCTGTCCATTGGTTTTGTGGCAGGTCTGGGATACCTTTTGGTTTTGGAAGCGTGTGGAAGTGGAGCCTGTAACCCTGAGAAATAATATTCAGCACCCATTGGTCCTGGGTGATCATGTGCCAGTTTTTTTGAGAAAAGTGCTAGCTTTTCCCCTAGGGGTGCTGTCAAAAGGTAAGTACTTGGCATTTGCAGAGGGAAGTCATTGGGACTGTTTCCTACAAGGTTGTGATTTGTCTTCCCCTCCTTTGGGGGGCTGAAGCATCCCACTGTTTAGGTCTGTAGGAGCCTTGGGGCTGAGATCTGCCTCTTGGGCGTCTGTAAATGCCTCTGTGGCCTGACACTGGAAAGGACCAATTTTTTGAAGGCCAGTTTCTGCTAAATCTATGTGGTTGAACCTGTAAGAAATATTTCACTGTATACATTGACTTTGCTTTATCCTCCATTTTCTTTAACACCTCTTCTGCCTCAACACCCTCTTCTGCCTCAACACCCTCTTCTGCCTCAACACCAAACAAAGTATCATGCTGTAATGGAGCATCCAATAATTTTACTTTAACATGGTCAGGTAAACTTTGTTCTTTCAACCAAGCATGCCTTCGAACAACAGAGCCTGTAACTGCAGCTCTACAAGAAGCCTCTAATGAATCAAAACCACATTGCACAGTATGCTTTCCCACTTGTTCAACTACATGCAATAAATCCTGCATTTCCTGTCAGGACCTTCTGTATTTGAAACCATTTTCTGTTTAAACAATGGCATGAGGTACTGTTGATATTTAAGCATGTGAAACTGGCAGTTTAAAGCTCTTACAGCTAAAGTAGCAGAAGTGTAAACTTTTTTCCCCCATCTGTCCAGAGCTCTGGAATCCCTATTGGAGGGGACAGGAATTTTTAGCAGTGGAAGCCTTAACCCATTTTGGACCCTCAGAAATTGTTTCTGGGTCTGCAGCGGGGTGTCTGCAGCGGGGTTTTTGTAAAGAAATTTATGAGAGTCAGGAAACCTGTAGTACCTGTCTGGCGTGACTGGTGCAGAGGGTAAAGAATCAGGAGACAGACTGGATTCAGAAAAAACATCATCAACAATTATCAAGTACAGGGGGGATAGCCAGGGGCCTGTGCTGAGGCAATAAAAGGAAGTCTCTGAGCCTTTTCTTGAATTCTGAATAATCCTGGCTCTCCCAATAGAAATGCTCCCTCAGGGTGTGCAGGGTTTCCACAAAAGAATAATCCTCAGGCGGAGAGGCTGAAGGTATGGACTCTTCTGCATTACAGTCCTCATAGGGAGGGAGAGAATATCCCTAATCAGAAGAGGAATCTGAGGAAATGGAAACCCGGTCAGAGGAATCATAATCAGTGTCTTGCCTAGGCCTTTTGGCAGGAGGGGGATGGGAACCCCCGATTAAAGTAATTAGGTCTTCGGCCATTTTAAGAATCTGTTTCTTGGGCATGGATGACTGTTCTGGAGAATGCTGTACTTGTTTCCTTGTCTTTAATGGTGTTTTGACTTTGCCTTTGCTGCTGTAGTGGGCTTAATTGTAAGCTGTGAAGGTCTGAAAACACCTCAGAAGCTGATACCTGCTCAGCGGCTCCGGACCCATCTGAGGGTATAGTTTCCGTAGACCCAATACCTTGAGTTTCCACAGGCCTTGGTGTCTCCATGTGGCTGTCAGTTACAGCCTGTGGCTCTGAGGTAGCGGGTGTCAGGGGCTGCGAAAGCGCCTCACTGAGCACCGGTGACTGGCCTAGAAGAGGCTTAGTCGTTGGTTTTGGACCTCAGATGCCTGTCCTTTTGTCTCTGCGTTTTTTATAAATTCCGGACATCTGTTGTTCCGACGGCATTATGTAATTAAACCTTTAGCCAAAATAATGTAAAGCAAAATCAAAACGACATTTAATAGTGCGTTTATTGAATCTAGCACAAAACCGACAACTAGTAACATCGTGGTCAGGGCCTAGGCAAGGAATACAGTAAGAGTGAAAGTCCTTATGACGTATTTGCTTCCCACAAGAAATACGATTATTAACTTTTACTGACATCGGTCTGGAGCAAGAAAAAAAAAAGTTTCCCCAACGGGGTACTTGGCTTTACTGAAGACTTCGGTTCTGAAATTCAATTTTGAAAATCTCAGTTGTCACCGACCGGCACTTGTGAACGGTTTATGCTTCGGGCACCGCGCGGCAAGACAGACTGAAGAAAATGACGTCTGTTGCAGCTTTTATACCCCTGGCGCACCGACGTCAGGGAAGAGACAACAGCAACCGACGCCGGACCAAGACTTTGGAACTCGGGCCGACTACCAGCAGGATAACCCAAGTGTAATGACTGAAACAGTGAAACAAAATGAACATGTATATATATATATATATATATATATATATATATATATGTATACACACACACACACACACACACACACACACACACACACACACACACACACACAAAGGAGAAAAGGGAGAACTAGGTCCCCTAACTGAAATGGTCCTTGCCCTACAGAAGTCCTCTAACTTAAACGGGCCTAGCCTGGGCAGGAAAAAGGAACGGAAAACTAGGTCTAACTAAAACAGACCTAGGGGGGAATAGAATAAAAAAGACTAGTCACACACTCAAAACAGGAAAAAAGTGAAAATTTTAGAATTTACTAAACAAGGTGAACAGAATCTCATTCCGTTAGCAACACTAATAAATTTAGCAAGAGGAAATCCGCAAAAAACTAAGACTTATGACTATTAACACACACAGCCTGAGCGCAAAAGACATCTACAATTACTAATGTCCAATTATTAACAAGTAAACCTGGCACACAGGATACCAAGTACTATAAAGCCAAAGGGCCAAATGTACTAAAGGAAATTGAACACGAACGGCTCACTAATAAACACTAACTATTCTAACTTGCAAACTACATTAACTATGAGCGCAAAAGGTGCCTTCAATTAACTATACAATGTTGTATAACACTATTAAGGAGAATAATCCAAAAATTTTGAAAAGACTTTGAATAAAGTGAAAAACTTAGCCAGAGCCAAGGAGAAGCACAACCAAACTCATTGACGCGGCAAACGAGATCTGGGGATTGTACTCGTGCACCATGGGATACCTACCTAGCCACGAGCCAACTAGAATGTCTTCCAGCTTGTAAATAGGCAGAGTCGTAACAGAGAATCGGCTCTGATCCCATATGTAAGAATGAAGGCGAGATAGGACTACAGATCATCAAATGTTACCAGCTTGTAATCTTTAAGCAGTGCCATTTTGCAGAAGTCTTTTCAGCAGACTTAAGAACCATTCTGTATTTCCATTAGCATCTTCTTGTGTCTGAGCTGGATGCATGCACAAGCACAAAGTACAGTTGTGTACCTACCATAAATGTAGATGTTAGAGTGCATTCATTGTTGCAGTCATTACAATTGGGTTATCCTGCTGGCAAGCTACCCGCAGTTGGCCAGAGTTCCAAAGTCTAGGTCCGGTGTCTGTTGCTGTCGCCTCCTCCCTGACGTCAGTGCGCCAGAGGTATAAAAGAGGCAGCCGACGCCATTTTCTTCAGTTGGTCTTGCCCCAGATGTCAGGTGCCCCTAAAATGGTAGGCTAAAATTCTGCCAATAAGCATGCATGCGCCAAAAACAACTTTTCCATCATCTACAAGCATATACACCACAGAGGTTGTACAGAATAGAGAAGTACAGATAAGTCCCAGCATAGGAAAAGGGGGATGGTGGGAGGGTATCCTGGATTGCAACAGTGAATACACGCAAACATCTACATCTTTGGTAGGTACACAACTGTACTATGTTCATCATGTTTCACTGCTGCAGTCATTACAATTGGGTTGAATCCCAAAGCCAAGGTTGGGAGGCTGGTGCTAAATAGGATTAGGAGAGGCTATCAGGCCCTGCAGAACTGCAGTGGCAAAGCCTGCCCTGGATTTAGAGTAGAGAGGTAAGTGATAGTGCTTTGTAAAAGGTATGCACTGAACTCCAAGTTGCAGCCTCTAAGATGTCTTTGGTTGGTACTCCTCTGAAGCAGGCTGCTGAAGTGGCTGCTGCTCTGGTTGAATGTGGCCTAATGTCCTTAGGCACTGATTTGCCACGCTATGAATAGCAGAAATGAATGCAGTGGCCTATCCACTTTGAAATAGTCTGCTTTGAGATGGGCTTTCCTTGTGATCCTGCAGCATATGCCACTAGAAGTTGTTCAGTCTTTCTGAAAGCTTTGGTTCTGTCCAAGTAGAAGCGTAGCTGCCTGTGAATGTCCAAAGAATGCAGAATTCTCTCACCCTTATTCTGTGGGTTTGGATAAAAAGGTAGGCTGGCTCAAACGGAGGCAGTGTGAGTTTTTCCAAGACATAGTTGAGGTCCCAAGCAGGTATTGGTTCTCTCCTTGGAGGTCTTATGTTTTTGGCCTCTCTGAGGTACTGCCGTAGTAATGGATGAAAAAAATAGGTGGTTCTGTATTGTAATGAGCTGAAATGGCAGAGGCATGAATTTTAATTGATGAAAAGGAAAGGCCTTTATCAAGCATCTCCGTTAAGTATTGCAAATTCTGAGGAATATTTGGAACAATCGTGTCAACATCTTGTGCCCGCTTCCAAGCACAGAAGCTCTTCCATTTTTCTGCATAAGATTTTCTGGTGCTAGGCCTCCTGGCCTCCAAAATAACACCCATTACTGCTTTAGAGAGAGGTGCGTCTTGAATGGCTACATTATCCGCCATGCTGCCAGGTTTAAGGTCCTGAGTTGGCTGTGCAGTATCAGACTGTCTTGTTGGGTCAATAACTGAGGAATTTGAGGCAAGGGCCAAGCTGGGCATTGAGACAAGCTCTTTAGGATTGGGTGCCAGTCTGGGGCAATCAGTATCATTTTTGGTTTCTCTTGTCTGACCTTGAGGAGTACCTTGGGGAGAAGAGGCAGAGTAGGAAAGGCATATAATATACTGTTAGGTTTTTCCAGCTGAAAGATAGAGCATCCACTTTCCATGCTTGCTTGTGGCAAGTCCTTGTGCAGAATCTCTGTAGTTGGTAGTTGTGATGGGAGGCAAATAGGTCTTTGTCCGGGCATCCCCAGTTCCTCGTTATCATGCTGAAGACTTGTTGATCCAATTTCCACTCGTGGGGATCCATTAGGTTTCTGCTTAGTTCGTCTGCCAGAGTATTTTTTCCTTCCTGGCAGGAATTGTGCTTGCAGATGTACCTGGTAAGTCAATGCTGTGTCCCACAATTTCATGGCTAGCCTGCAGCGGAGGTAGGAATGTGTGCCTCCTTGCTTATGTACCACATGACTGTTGTATTGTCAGTCTTGATCAGTAGTTGTCCTGGATGAAGTAGATCCTTGAAGGCCTTCAGGGCATTCTGAACAGCTAGCATCTCTTTTTGATTGATACGTAGATGCATCTGACTTGTGGACCATGTGCCCTGAATACATCTTCCTGCCAGACGGGCCCCCCCCCAGGCATAATCTGATGCATCTGTTGTCAATGTCTGCCTGGTTGTGGGTAAGGTGAATGGTTGTCCCGTGTTGTGGTGACAGGCTTTTGCCCACCATCAAAACTCTTGTTGCAGGCAGGGAATGAGGATAATTATTGTTTCCAGGCTGTTGCAATGTTGAGTCCAAACACTTTTTAGATACCATTGTAGTTTCCTCATATGCAGTCTGGCATATGGAATTAGCAGAATGCAGGATGCCATGAAGCCCAAAGCCTACAGAATTTTTCTTGCAGATAACTTGGTCTTTGTTGCCAACATTTTGAAATAAGTAGTCAGTTATCTGTGTTTGTCTGGCGTGAGATAAGCCATCTGGGCAGTTGTATTTAAGCTTGCACCCAGGAATATTATCTCTTGACAGGGTACGAGTTTTGATTTCTTTTAGTTTACTGTGTACCCTAGACCTGTTAGTAATCTTTTTACAAACGCCAGATGCTGTAGTAGAATGTCCTTGTTCTCTGCTTGAATAAGGCAGTCGTCCAAGTAAGGATATACTTGTATTCCTCTGTCTGCAGATTGCAATTACTGGTGCCAGGCATTTTGTGAAGACCCTGGGCGCAGTAGATAAGCCAAAGGGCAGTGCAGAGAATTGGTATTGCATTGAGCCAGCTATAAATCTGAGGTATCTTCTGCATGATTGTCTGATTGGGACATGCAGGTATGCCTCTTTCAGGTCTAAAGTCACAAGCCAAGCCTTGTTGCCAAACATGGGCAGAAGCTGCTGCAGAGTTAACATTTTGAATTTTGGAATATCCAGGAATGTGTTTAGGATAGACAGGTCCAGTATTGGTCTCCAGGCGTGGTCTTTTCTGGGCACCAAGAATAGCCTAGAGTAGAATCCTAGTCCCTGCTCTTCCTGTGGTACTAGCTGAATGGCTCTCATGTCCATGAGGGATGAAACTTGTTTTTGTGCCTCTGCCCATTGATTGCATGGCAGGTCTGACATACAGTTTGGCCTTGGCAGGGTGTGAAAGTCTATATCTGCCTCTTTGTGGCCTGTCTGACACTGGAAATGACCAATTCTTTGTAGGCCAATTCCTGCTAAATCTGGGAGGCTGTACCTGCAAGAAATCCTTGACTGTTTGCATAGATTTAGCTTTGCCCTCCATTTTCTTCAACACCTCTTCTGCTTTAACACCAAACAAGGTATCATGCTGTAATGGAGCATCTAATAGTTTTGCTTTAACATGATCAGGCAGATTCTGTTCTTTTAACCAAGCATGCCTCCAAATGACAGAACCTGTAACAGCGGCCCTGCAGGAGGCCTCTAGAGAATCAAAACCACACTGCAAAGTATGCTTTCCCACTTGTTCAGCTGCATGCAATAAATCCTGCTTTTCTTTGTTTTCTGCACAGTCTGAATTTGTCAACATTTTTGTGACATAAGATATTGCTGATATTTAAGCATATGAAACTGGCAATTTAAAGCTCTTACAGCCAAGGTAGCAGAAGTAAAAATCTTTTACACCCATCTGCCCAGGGCCCTTGAATCCCTATCAGAGGGGATAGGGTTTTTTGCAGTGGAAGCCTTGACCCCTTTGGGACCCTGAGAGATAGTTTCTGGGTCAGCAGCAGCAGAGTTTTTATAAAGAAAATTATGTGAATCAGGAACACTGTAGTATCTGTCTGGCTTAACAGGAGCTGGTGGTAGGAGACAGACCGGAGTCTGAAAATACATCATCTACAATGTCTAAAACAAGAGGGATAGCAAGGGGCCTATGCTGAAGTAATAAAAGGAAGTCTCTGCGCCTCTTCTTGAATTCTGAGTAATCTTGGCTCTCCCAGTGGAAATGCTCCCTCATAGTATGCAGGGTCTCCCCCAAAAGAATAATCCTCAGGAGGAGAGGCTGAAGGGATAGATTCTTCAGCATCAGAATCCTCATAGGGACGAAGAGAAAATTCCTGTTCAGAAGAGGAATCGGAGGAAATGGAAACCTGATCTGAAGATTCATATTCTAATCTCTTGCCTAGGCCTGTTATCAGGAGGGGGATGGGAATCTCTGATCAAAGTAATTAGGTCTTCGGCCATTTTATACATCTGTTTTTTAGGCATGGTGGCCTGTCCAGGAGAATGCTGTACTTGTTTCTTTGTCTTTAGAGCTGCTTTAGTTTTTGCCTTTTAAACTAAAGTTGTTTTCACATGTAACTGTGTAGGCCTGAAAACACCCCTCAGAAGCCGGTGCCTGCTCAGCGGCACTGGACCCATCTGGGGGAATAGTTTCAGAGTGTCCAATACCTTGAGTTTCCAGCGGCCTAGTCAGCTCCACGTGGGAATCGGAATCAGCCTGTGGCTCTGACGTAGCTGGCGTCAGGGGCTGCAAAAGCGCCTCATTGAGAACCGGCGACAGGCCTAGCGGAAGCCTAGTCGGTTTTGGACCTCTGATGCCAGTCCTTTTCTCTTTCCGGTTTTTATAAATTCCGGTAGTTGGCTGTTCCGACAGCATTATATAATTGAATCTTCTGCCAAATTAATGAAATGCAAAATCGTTCCGACACTTAGTGCGTTGGTTAAATCTAGCACAACACCGACAACTAGCGACGTCGTGGTCAGGGCCTAGGCAAGGAATACAGTAAGAATGAAAATCCTTATGAGGTATTTGCTTCCCACAAGAAATAATTAACTTTTTCTGACATCGGTCTGGAGCAAGAAAAATGTTTCCCCAATGGGGTACTTAGCTTTAATGAAGACTTCGGATCTGAAATTCAAATTTGAAAATCTCAGGAGTCTGCCGACCAGCACTTGCAAACTGCTTTTGCTTCAGGCACCGCGCGGCAAGAAAGACTGAAGAAAATGGTGTCGGCTGCATCTTTTATACCCCCTGGCGCACTGACGTCAGGGAAGAGGCAACAGCAACCAATGCCAGACCTAGACTTTAGAACTCGGGCCGACTGCGGGTAGCCTGCCAGCAGGATAACCCAATTGTAATGACTGCAACAGTGAAACACTGTGAACATCTAGTTTTCTTGGGGTACTTACCAGTGGTTTCAAAGTGCTGTTATAACCACCCCAAATTCATTTCTTACTTGTTTATCAACAGGGTATGCTCACTGAACACAATGGTCTTTCTTTTCAGGGGCAACTGTGAATAACTGTATGGTTTAACAGACTGAGGAGTTGCACAGCTTTCAAGTGGAAATCGATGAAGTCAACCATTTTAGAAATAGTTGGAGTCATCCAAATGAGATATTGCTGCAAATTCTGGGTGACTTGCAGCACTTGGGCTTCAGATTTCTCAATAGTTATTACTGGTACTTTTGGTTTTCTTTTGTTTCATTCACCATGCAGCAGCAGTATTATGTCTACAGGAGGTAGTAGGAGCAAGTTTCACGCTCTCTTGTACTATAGGAAAGGGGCCTTAATAAAACATTGAATTACTTGACCAGTGCCACTTTTCTAAACAGCTTCACAAGAGTTTCAAGAATTTTGCCTTAGTTGCACATATCAGTCCAGCCTGGGTGCTAAATGCACTGAGCAACTTGGGCTTACTCAACAAAAAAACAAACAAGTCTCAACTTCCAACAACTGTAATTTTTCTCCTGCCTATCTTTAGATCCACACCCACTTTAAAATCTATAAGCAATGTACACAGAGGTTAGTAACACAAAAATCTCCTCTACCAAAAGCATTTGAAATCCTAAAGTTAGTGTATGAACTACTTCACTGACAACATGTTGCTACAGAAACGAAAGGACTGTTACCTGTGAAAACTGTAAATACTTGACGGGAGGCAAGCCCAGCACTGTCTTACCCCAATCTGTACAACCATCCACATAATACAAACTACGTAGTCTTATATGGATGCCAATAAAAAAAAAAAAAAAAATTACCAAAGACTCCCAGAACTCCTAAGGCTAAGCATCAACCTAAATCCACAGTTACCCCCTGCGCATAACCAAACATCAACAGCTTGTATCAAACATACAGTTTGCTCTGACACTATACAGACAATAACAGAGGTCGCTTAACTAGTATGAGAAGGCCTTAAAGCTGCAAAACTAAGTTAGCTCATTTGGCAAAGTCCTGGTTATGAACAGCTCCACAGTTATTCACACAGATACTCTACTCACCAGGCTGAGCAAATAAAGGAGAACAGCTGCCTAGCTGCCTCCCAAGTGCCAGATGTCTGACACCACTACAACCCTCAAGTCCCTTCAACCCAGGTACAGACATGAACTGATCCCTGTGTACATGGGACTGAATGACTATGCGTAACTCACTGGATCATACAAATAGGGATATGACAGCTGTCTAAGAAAACATCTGAAAAGGAAGTGAAACCTATTACTGAACAGTATCCTACCACCAACATAAACAAAAGGATAACACGGTTTATTGGCTTAAACTAATGATGTCACTCCAGGTGGATCCAACATAAACCAGCCAGAGATTAAACTGTTGACAACCAAACTGCTTTGCTTGGAATGGTCGGCATCTCACTCCTTATGACCAAGGTATATTGACAGACTTTCTCCCACACTGTCTTTTTTTAGGCAAGGTCAATCTTCTCAAATTATCCACTTAAGACGGCAACAATCCAAATTATATAAAGTAGCAATACTTACTGCTGGAAACCCAAACAAAGACTGCACTTCCATACAGACATTCCTAACCCTTGAAAATATTGACACAGGTCTACGTGCTGAAACAGCTTTTCAACAGTGAATGCACCCCCCCAATGCATGGTTTCATTGTCTACCATTCCTTGACTCTATGTCAAAATGGATTTTGTAAAATATGTGGGGCATAGAGATGATCTTACAAAACAATTTCATCTCCAGACTTGTAATGCTGGACAATAATCTAGAACTCCCCACATTCTTTTTATGATAAACAAAAGTCAGTACCACATTAGTAGCCAACTATAGTATCCCCTCTGTGACACTAGCAGACCATGAGATATATTTTCAAGTGGACATCCCTCACTGTATAGCCTAACATTACCCTCTTGGACTACTTCAAATATTCCTCCATTAAATGAGGAACATACACCACCTCCACCACACAAGTAATTCCTGGATTTAATTTTTGCCAAATCCTTGGACCTGCTGGTCTTAATCTCAACAAGGGATTCTCAACAAATACAGCCTTCCCTTAGTGCTCAACATCCACAGTTAATGTCATCACTAGTCAAATCTGAAGTTAGTGCACCAATATTTATCCTAGGTGTGAGACTAGAGTTAACCTGAAGCCCCCCTGTCTTCAGGAGACTACTTTAAGGTAAATCTATTCCAGCTAACAGAAGACCCGATTAAATTCTTACATCTGCCTCATCTACATGACCCTGCTTCCAATGATGCAATTTTCATGGATAAATTATATGCCCACCTCAAAGCTAGCACTGACGCCACAGACCCCACAGAACACAAGTACACTGCCAAATTTAACAATACCATTTGGTGGAATCCTAGTATGAACAAAATAAACAACAGGAGATCCTCCTATCCTGTAAAAGCAAAGTTAACAACCATCGGTTAAGGAATACTCAGAATGATCAACAAAGAAGTTAGAAAAACATCAAATCCTCAAAGATAAAGTACAAACTGAAAATCAACACCCATTCTAAAGATGGCTAAAGAATGTTTTATGGTTACGGTAGGAACCTCAGAAGAAGAAATAACAAGCAATATTCTGAGTTAATGTAACTTCTTCAGCGGATCACCTGTCTGCTCATGATTGGCAGTGGAGTTTTACAGTGTTGAGTTGCCAGCCTGGCACCCAACCTTCCACAGAAGGCACACACATGCACACACTCATGCCTAGGTCCAATTTTGAGTGTCCAATCAATCTACAGCACGTCTTTGGGACGTGGGAGGAAACCTGAGCACCCGGAGAAATCCCATGCGACCACAGGGAGGACATGCAGACTCCGCACAGAAGGCACCCCAGCAGAGGATCAAACCGGAGAACCCCTTGCTGTGAGGTGCCAACGCTAATCGCTGCACCACCACGGCCGCCCTAATTCTGAGTTAATGTAACTGCACAAGTAAATTTATCATAACAGTAGATGTTCTGTTAGATCATTGCTGCTGTAGCCTAAGCAATCTGGCTTTTATCACCTCCTCGACTGCAAGAAAACTTGACAAGGAGTCTTTATATGTCAGGCTAACTCTGATTTTGCATCAGCCACAAATGTGTCACTCTGCTGTGGGCAGAAATAGTTCCTTGGACCACTTAAATTTTACTCCTGTCCCTATGGTGTAGCACCTACAGCCACCAACAACCAGAGCCCCTTGAATTACCAGTAAGAGTAACCCAGGGGTAGGCATGCATTTATATGTTACCATTGTCCATAAAAAATAAGGAAACCAATCTTAGGGTGAATTTATGGTTCCCCATCCCCTCATCCAGATAACTTCTGAATACAGTAAGAGATAGCACTTGCTTTACAGGAAGAGAAAACCATTCCAGAGAAGTGGCATTCTCTGCAAGTCGTATCTATTACTCCAGCATGTTCTACTGAAGTTGTAGGAGAGAGACATTTCAAGTGGGAGTTTCTGCCACTGTTGGGAATTGTGGATGTGTAGTAGATCTGAAACGATGCTGTAGGTGCTGACTCTCCAAGTAAAAGTAGAGATCACCCCTCAGTGGCCTGCAAGATACAGAAATTAGGGAAGAGGGACAAGGTTGATCAGTGTAGCTTGATTTTCTTACTAAGAAACCATTGGGTTTGCTTGAGTTGTGTTAGGTGTTTGGACAGGTACACACCAAAGGAAACATTCTAATGAGCACAGACAGCAGTGGAATGATTCACACCCCCTTGACTTGGATGCAGTACCCTTACTAATAAGCTACGCAGTGAAAGAGCTTCCCAACAACAGTGGCTACATGGTGATCTAATTACAACTCCTTGTTCACATGGTTTCCATGTCCCTTGTTATTGGGTCAGTTTTCAGGGTTGTGCTGTCGATGTGATAAGGATGAAATTCCCTGCAACTAACGGATACAGTTATACATTTTTTGACGTCAAGTTTTAGCCAGTGGCTTTGATACCAGCTATTTGTTTGGGAAAGGCCTTCCTGAAGGCTCTTGGTATCCTTTTGGAGAGTTTATGAGGACACCAACTTAAAAGTCATCCGCAGACTTTGTAAATCTTAATGCCTTTAAAATTAACTTTGACCTACAGGAAGATGATGCCAAAAAGGTCTGAGACCAAGGTCTGAACCCTGAGGTTCGCCACTAGCGGCAGGTCATTTAAAGGAGGTAGATTTACTCACCCTAAATTTCCTATAATTTGTGAGCCAGTTTGCTATACAAAGAGTTACACAAGGATTTACATTTAGCTGGATGAGTTTCTTAATCATGTCTGACTGGGTGATGGTACTGAATGCCTTTGTGAGACCTAGATATTCATTGTGTATAGAGATTTTCTCTTACCCAGTGCTTCAATAACTTTTTGAAAAAGTTGCCCAAAAGTAGGAAGGACCTGCCCTTGACAAAACCGAACTGGCTAGACTAGAGAGTCTGCAAGCTGCTTATTCCCTTACTTATTAATTCTATAATGACCCTTTTCCACAGCATTAGGAGTGGAGGCTGGTGAAGTTAACAGGCCTACAGTTGCCAGGATCAGTTTATGTCCCACAGAGGGAGGACTATTGCAGTCCTCCACATATCCTGTGTTGAAGAAAATATGCAGGAGGATATTTGACAGGTCCTGTTTCAGGTTGATCAGTAGGCATCCTTGTATGATGTCAGGCCCCACAGAAAGCAATATTCTTGGTCCTGGATAGGATTTAAACACTTGCTCCTGGGAGATTGGGGGGTGAAGTATGTGCTAAATGTATCCGCTGGTAGAACTGCTACGTCTTCAGGATTAGGAGTATGTGGTATTTACTTACATACAGTACTAAGAATTATTTCTGGGGTTTCTAACACAGTTAAAGACCAACGTTTTTTTAGATTTCCTCAGGGACCAAAGTTTCCTCAAGTTTGGCAACCGTGCTTTTGGCATATGGAGCCTTTTCCTTTTACTGTAGAGCCTATTTATATATTTGCATTCCACTACAGGCGTTATTTTTAAAATTTGGTTTTATATTTTATTGCAGAAAGGGAAGATGCCTCTATGCAGTTATTTATATGGGCAAAGAATTTAGTAGTGAAGGATTCGGATTTGTAGGGAGGTCATCAGGGTGGAAGAGAACGCTGAATTTTGCCAAGTCATCAGTTTTAGTAGACAAGCTTAAGCATAATCTCAGAATACGGAGTTACTAAAGGATGACTCTGTCTTCGGTACTACAGTGAATAAGATTTATGGCCAGATTTGACTAGGGTGGATACTGCAATTGGTAGAGAACAGGTGGTGTCCCGTACTGGTGAGAAACAAGTCCATGACTTTCTCTCCTAATAGGGGTGATGAGTAGCTGGTCCATTGAAGTTGCACTCATGAAGTCCAGAAATCTACAGCCATACGTGTTGGGAGATGTACAAGTTTCCCAGTTGATGGAGGGGTAGTTTAAATTCCCTAAGAGAATGCTGTTTGGCTGAATGCTTACGAGTTCCAAACTAGTCAAGCAGGAGGTATGGGCTAAGAGGGACAGAAGGCATCCTATAGTTAGCTACAATGTCATACTGGGTTTTGTTAATGGTAAGTTGAACATGAAGGAGTTCCAAGTCATTATTCTGCCTAACAAGTCTAGAGGTGAAATTTTGTTTTACGAATATACAGACCCCGCACCACCTTTAGTGCCTTCATCTAGTGTGATGGTGGGTCTGAAGATCTGGTAGGCACAGAAATCCTGCACTGATTGAAGAATCTGAAATTCACCCTATCAGATCTTCATGACAATGGCTAGATCATTTCTTCTAGCGTCTGAAGTACCTGTAAGGATTGTATTTTATTTTTGTTGTTAAGGCTCCAAGTGTTCAGCTGCAGTAACAAAAAAATCAGGTAACATGAAGGTAAGTTGGAACCCTTTGAAGGCTAACGTCGCCTAAAAAAAAGCATTACGGTGTTGGATAAGGTTTGTAGCAACATACAAAAGCCTTGGGGGTGGGTAGTCAGGTGTAGGCCATCCCTGGTAAAGCAGTTGGGAGTTTAGATGACTGTCTACCATATCCTCCCAGGCAGATTCATATCAGACCCATTTTGAATATCACCAGAAATAGCTTGTCTATTTTTTGATCATATTGTGGTATCATTCTAGCTGAAGACAAGATGCTGCTCAGGGCTAGGTTCACATCTGCCATGGACACATTTCTGAGAGCTCCTTCAGGTCTCTCTTCATATAGTTCAGAGACACGTCTCATGTCATTTACTCTCATGTGTACCAAGACTGTGGCATATGTTTACTTACGGTGCCAGGACATGAATATGTGCATTATGTGGCGAATCTTGGCCTTTGTTTGGGCAACTCAGTTTGACTCTCTCCTCACTCAGCCTGGTGAATGGTACATCAGTGTGTCACAAAATGGAGTCTCCAATAACTAGTATGTTGAGTTGTATGGAGGTTTGCATTATGGGCTTTCAAGTTAACAAACAATGAGTTACAGGTGCAGGTTCTGTGACCAGTGATGCTTAACTTGAGTGACTGTGAGGTTGCCAAGAGTACTTGTTGCTATAGCTGTACATCGGTAGCCTTTTGAGATTTATTCTGATTACTTTAAGAGCCTCAGCATGCGTAGATCTACTTGTTTGGCCTGACGTGTGTCACCACCACAGTAAATGCATCTCAACCTTATTTGTAGTGGCTTTGTTTGAGAGCTTTGCCTCTAATAGCATTATACAACTACATCTCACAAATACACTGATGGATTGTTTAAGTAATTGGCAATCAGTGAACACAAAACTGTTGCTTTGTGTCACAGGATTCCTGTTTCACCCAAGCTGGCTACAGAGACAGACGGTGCAGATCTAGGTTTCCAATGTTCACTGCTGTGGGCTGAAGAGAGAGAGAGTACTGGCCATGAAATTAATAGCCACTTAACTGAAACGCTGTCTGTTTAAAGACAGACCATTCAATTCTGCACACTAAGAGGAAGGAGTCACTTTACACAACTACAGAGTACGAAATGCTCTCAATTTATGGAGTAGGTTATATTAAGGAAGTCAAGCGCCTGTCTACACAAATGGTTAACAGTTACGCAAGGAACTTGCAACACAGGCAACTTAATACAGAGAATCTCACTGGTCAATAACAAAACACAATTTAAGGTTTTACAAGCAATCAGAGGCATAGAAATGGCTTAGTCCTTCCTCTGCTCTCTCCAGAGCTAAAAAACACAGCAATTCTGACTCCTACTACAATAACTGCATACATATTAGAAAAGGGGCACTAAATGAATGCTAAAGTAAATTTGTAGGAAGCGTCTATATACTAGAACACTAGAATGAGCAGATCTTAAAGTGGACGTTCAAGTGTGCAGTGTGGAAGAACTACCACAACAGGTCTAGCCACCTGGTGGTATAAACCTTGGCTCTGGATAATTGTCACTGAACTGACATCCCAACCCCATGTGCAAAAAATGGAAAACAGGGGTTGTGGGTGGATGGAAAGATAGTTTACTAAGCATACAAGAAGATGAGGCGAACCTTAACAGTCTAAGGGGAGAAACCTTCCTGTTTGATTTACTAGCTCCCAACAGTATAAGCAGATGAGATGAGACTGAGGAGGTTCCAGAGAAAATTTATATTAAATGTTAACTTAAGAACAACACTGGCTGGCTGAACATGCAGTACAATGACATACAGTTTATAAAATTGAGGGGAAAGTACTTAAGCTTACGCAATAGCAATGAAAGAGGACAGGTAAGGACTTTGGTAGCAAGATTACTATAACAATGGTAAAACAGACAGTGGCATTAAAAAAAAAAAAAAAAAGCACACCACACATGAGATTTCCTGCAGACTACTCTGTTACATATACTGGGTGAGCAAACTGGTGTAACTAAGAAATTACTTTTGGAGCTAGGATATAGAATCAAAATTGCCTAGACATAATAAAGCCTTGTTGAGTCTAATTATGACTGCTGCCAAAAAAGCAATTACTAGAAAATGAAAAAAGTCTAAACCAACTTTACAAAAAACAGCGAAGATAGTAAGAGGTAAAACTGGAATTGGGATCTTTAGAAAAGGATAGGAACAAATTACATAGGAAAATATGGGAATTGTGAGATCAATGCATGTAGAGAAGAAACAAGGTTTAAAAAAAGGCAGGATTTGAATGAGCTATGTAATGAATGACTGACAAGGACTGGACATATAAGTGATGTATAATGTTTGCACCTACAGTTGTGTCAGCATGGTTTGTAATGTAGAATGTTTACAACTGAAATTGTGTCTGAATGGTTTATTTTCATTTATATAAATGTAAGATTGCCTATATCATACATGAATAATTAAAATGTTTATTGTTAGAGAGAGGCAATAGGTGAAAGGATTAGAGAAAAAAATTCAACAGGACTATAACAAGCCAGAG
This sequence comes from Protopterus annectens, assembly GCF_019279795.1. Lineage (NCBI taxonomy): Eukaryota > Metazoa > Chordata > Ceratodontiformes > Protopteridae > Protopterus > Protopterus annectens. Next base: position 1,059,237,136 of record NC_056746.1, on the reverse strand, counting down.
ATGGATTCAGACATTAACTAAACAGCTTTCAAACCTGAAATACTATGAGTTACAATGTTTAAAGAACAAAATAATGCATTTACACCAAAATGCTTTAAAAATGATATTGAATAAAATAAATCAAATGCAGTATATAATTTTTACTTTTCTGATGGAGAGAACTCAGTAACTTGATTTTCTTTGTCTTAAGGACAAGGCGTAAAATAATGGGGGGGGGGGGGGTCAAAGGCCCTGAAAACAGGGACAGATTTTAAATACTGCTCCTAAGTTGTTAGAACATGATTTGTGTTAGCATGCACCATTGAATGAAGTCTGAAATTTAAAAGACATCTGAAACTCAAATGCAAGTCATCATGTTGTGACTTCAATCCTCAATGATTTGACAGGGGAAAAAAAAAAAAAAAACTACAAATGTTATGAATAACAAACCAAAACTGTCAGGCAAAAATTGGGACAGTTGAGTGAAGTGTTCCCAATCTAGACAAGTCACAATGGCCAACAAACAACCAAGGCATACCATTACACAAAATTAAGGAATCAAGAGAAAGATGGAGCAACCCAATCAGTAAGAGAGAACTGTAACAAACCAGATAAAACAAGGTACACATGGGCTTGTTAAAGCCCCCCACAGACACACGAGAAATTTCTCCAGCAGTCTACTTAGCTACAGTTTTAACTAAAGAACTTTATTTACTTACAGAAAATTAAACAAAATTGTAAAAGTTTTTGCAATGCTAAATAACATTCCCACTGACAAGGATGGAAAAGCTTTCAACAAATCTGGGAAGACAGCTTATTCTTCTGCTACTTCAACATTCAGAATTTTAAAACTGCCAGGCTCGTGTTTTTACTTCAGTCTTTTGAGAACATGAAAAAGTTAATAGCCTTCATCCCTCTTCTGAGGTGAAAAATTCTTTAAAAAAAAAAAAACTCTTCTGACTCTAGTTATCATAGCAGTAAAAAGTGCCTTTAACGTGTTAATAGGCCAACTGATACTATTCTCCATGGCTGTTGATTCTGGGTCAGTCATGAGAAAATGCAACCAATAAAATCCTCAATTTTTCAAGAAGGCGACTTCAAGACTGATGCACACTGATCAACACCTTAACTTCAGTGCTCCCCAATGTGATGAAGTATTTAGGAGTTTGGTTTAAAAAGGCTTCTGTTATGGCAACTTAGGATATGTGGGAAAAGTCTAAACAAAAGAAATTACAATTCCAAGAAAACTTCTGGATTTAGGTTTGACCAAAGGATAAACAGACTTTCACTTTAAAAGACAAGCACTTTCACAGTTAGAACTGCTTCTTCAGATGTAATATAACACTAAATCATATAGTGAAGTCAATTAAAATGCAACCAATCACAGAATATCCACACTTAAAGCTACAAAAGGAGAGCAATATACAAACTGCCATAAAAAAACATCATATTACTATAAACAATGAAGAGTCATTTAGACCATGACCAAAGTAACTTCTCAATCTAATAATCCATTTTGCTTCAAGTTGCTCAGTTAAATTCCTCACATCACCTTCATGAATAGTTTCAACTCTCCCTATAACCCATAAACGTAAAGCTATGATCATAAGTGTAGTTTCTTTGACATGTCTAGCTAGGGCATCAGCCAGTGCACAATTATTGATACACATGCTCTTTGATGCTATATTTTAAAGCCCTGTCTTACCAATGTAAAACTTATGACATAGCAAACAATGTGCTAAGTAAACATGCATCGCGTTACAGGTAGCACCAACCTTAAGCACATACCTTTTACACTTATCTGGGTGTAGGAAAGATCCTGTACTACCTACTTACATACAGCACATCCACCATAAGGTTAAGTATAATTCAGACCACTAATGATAATACACTTCTCAGGGTAACATATCTCTCTCTTTAAAGACTTCATGTTTTTATACAAGAACCTCGGCTATTCATCTATTATTTCTTTAATCTCATTATCAGTAGTTAAAACAGGCCAAAATGTTTTAAAAATACGAATAAAAGAATTAACATTGCTGGAATAATGGATTTGCACTTTTAAGTGTCTCTTCCTTTAAAGTCCATTCCTCTCTACAATGACCTCAGTATTAGCCAAAGGGGTCTTTGAAAATTATGGTTTAGCTGAGCTATCCCTCAGCTGTATAACTTCCTCTATAACATGACAACATTTTCATTATATCCCCTTTCAGCAAGTGACCTTACTAAATCATTAGTCAGTCTAAAAAAGTCTTCATCTTCTACATTAAGTCTAGAAGCTCTAAAGGCTTGATTCTTGATCACATTCTTAAAGATATGTGGTGGATGCATACTGTGTCAAAATAAAAGATGGCAATGACAGGATTTCCTGTATAGCTTTGTCAAAATCTTACCATCCTCATCTACCACTGACATATAGAAAATCAATACTTTTATCTGAGAATGTGGAGAACAGGAAATAAGAAGTACTTGAATTAATATACTCGTCAAAGGCACGCAACTCTTCTAAACAGCTGCATCAAATTAAAATCATCCAGGAATCTTCTGTAGAAAAGAACAGATTCACTAAAAGGTCCATGTAAAACATGCTCAAGTTCCCAAACAGCCATGACTGGCGTAGCTACTGGCACAAGTACCCATAGCTACACCATTCTTTTGCCAATAAAAATCATTAAAAACAGACATTTTCCAGTGCACACCTCAAAAACTACAACATGGCAATTTTATCAGCAATAAAATGTGTTCAGTTAAATTGTTTAACATGGTTAATACCAGCATCATTGGGAATTACTGTAAATAATGACTTGCATCATGAGACGAAAAGAGGTATCAAACACGTGTCTTAGTATTAGAAAACAAATCCATTAAAACAGTGTCTAGTGTCCTTCAAAATATACCAATTTAAATCCAAAAGAGGTCTCAACATTATTTCAATGCAAACAGAAAGAGGCTCAGTACACCAATTTCGTCCCCGACACTAAGACGTAAAGGAGGATGGACAGCGTTCTTGTGTAGCCAAGGAAGACCTTGAATGACCGATTATTTATGGTCGATAAGCCACTGATAGGTTTATCAATAATTTTCCGATTAAATAAACTCAGCAAGTTACGATGAACATTACCAATCACGTAATAAACAGGATTTCTAGTTATCTTAGTGTAAAAACTGGTGTCAGCAAACTTTATTTTCATTTCTGCAGCATACCAGTCTCGCTCTAGCACAATAGGTCCACCCTTGTCAGCTGGTCTTATAACAATATCTGTATTATCCTGCAGTTTTCGTAAAGAAATAAAATCAGGAGTCAAATTACAGCACTTGTGGAATTTATTCCAGACAGCATTTATTATATGAAACTCATTTATACACAACTTTTTGAAAGCTGCTTCTAACTGATTGAGAATAGGGACATAGATACTGCATTTTCTAAAACAATTAAAAGTACTGTTGACTTCAGCACTATAATTCAGCCTCAACAACAAATTTGTAGTGAATCTCTGAACCAAGAATTACCCCAGTGAAGTCCGCATTTTGGGTTGAAATAAGGCAGCCCTCTGGGTAAAAGTTCACAATCTGTAGGAGTTGCTGTTTAAGAAGGTAGTTCCAGACTATGGTACCTTGCTGGCTTTCAGGGCTTTTATATTTGGCGTCCCTACAAGGTTCCCTTCCAGTTTCCTCTTCCTTCTGATATGACTCTTTGAAAGTTCTCTCTCCAAAGAAGTTTCTCTGTTCCTGATGGGTAACGGAAAGTTTGGCTTCAGCCGAATAAAAGAAGCAATGCCATCTCCCCTTTTTCATTGTCATTAGGTTAGTTAGATCTATGCACTTGTGCCTCCACGGAGAATGTCTTCCTACTAGCACCTAAATTCCTTGAATCCAATGCCCCCACCGATGATTTACTAACCGACTATGAGCCATAGTCATAGGAGTTCTGGTGTAATTGGTTAAGTCGGCTGCTATTTTCTCAGCTGAAATTGGGTGCTCATCTGAACTTGCCGTTTGATTGGAAGAAAAATCTGTTCTGGGACCATGTAAAAACATGGCCCATTTTCAAAAATCAGAGCGGTCCAGAGTTAATTTCTTTAATTTAATCCTGATAAGTTTCCCCGCATATGTGGACACCACATCCAATACTCCAGATATATGTTTATCAAGTACAGCAGTCTGAAATTGTTTATATAATTCACACTTCTGTTGTAGTACAATGGTGGAAAGTCATTCTACTTCTCTTTGTGAAAAGCTTACAAGGAGACTCAAATACTTGATACTGCACTCTAAATTCACTTTCTGCCATTCAACCAATAGCTCCGGAAAAGTACTGGCTTGCCTAGACATATTTAAAACGCGTAGCCCTCTTGGGACGACACCAAGCTGAATGCAAGCTTCTAAATTAAACTTGGTAGCTGGTATCTTTTGAGTCTAAACAAATAGCTTTCAAGACCGTGCAGCCAAATGGATTATTAGACTGAGAAGTTACTTTGGTCATGGTCTCAATGACAAGCTACTGCTCAAACTTATGTTTAAAGTCGGGCCTTGTTTTAGATAGCAGTTATGTGATTTATTATATTACTATAAACAATGAAGACAAATATTTTTGTTGTTTTTCTAGGTTTTGTATATTGCTCTGTTTTGTATCTTTAAGTGTGGATATTCTGTGATTAGTTGCATTTTGACTGACTTCACTATTTATTGGCAGCCTGATTTACTGTTAGAACTGCTTCGTCAGATCTAAAAATAACTGTTTAAGAGCTTATATCCTTTATTGTAAAAAAAAAATAAATAAATAAAAAGCAAACGTATACTGGATCCTTCGGTCAAACCAGAGTCCACGCATTTTCTTGGAATTATTACTTGCTTTATTTTATTTTGTGGACTCCGATACTCGCAGTCGTCGGTGGTTTTCTTTTTTGCTATCATAGTTTTGTTCTTTTCCATTTACAACGCCAGTAATATGGCTGAAGGATGAGACAATATAGTGGAGATGTGTTACACACCTAAAACGAACATTCCCGACAAACAAAATGGATTTGATAAATTTTCATCCATTTTAAAATATATTGTTAACCCCTTCTTAGGCTCCATGTCATTTACTATTGCTAATACTACTACCTTGGATAATGTATCCTTAAAAAACTAAGCTGCATGCTCTTGAAAGCCAGTAGGTACCAGATACATAGCTTTCATTTAGACGCTTGCATTCAGCTTGGTGTGGTCCCAAGAGGACTACGCATTTTAAAAAAAATGCCTATGTAAGGCAGTACTTTTCCGGACCTATTGGTTGAATGGCAGAAAGTGAATTTAGAGTGCAGCTTCAAGTATGAGTCTCCTTGTAAGCTTTTCACAAAGAGAAGTAAAACTACTCTATATCGTTTAACTACAAAGTACAGTTTTGTACCTACCATAAATGTAGAGGTCCGATAAATGGGTTGTCCTGCCTCAGGCAGCCCTTCGGTCGGCCAGATTCCAAAGTCTGGGTCTGGCCTTGGCTGATGTCGCACTTCACCCGACGTCATAGCTGCTAGAGTATAAAGGCATCAGCCGATGCCATTTTCCTCAGTGTTTCTTGCCCCAGATGCCAGGTGCCCTCTAGGAAGGCTAAATTTGGATAAATGCAGATAATTCCAAACAGTAGAAAGCAAAATATATATATATATATATATATATATATATATATATATATATATATATATATATATATATATACACACATACATACATATATACATACAAACAAATACACCATAATAGATTCCCCCAGCTAGCTAAAAGAGGGGTAAGTACCCTAGGAATACCACAGAGGGAAAGGAGGGTGGGTAATCCTGACTGCAGATGCATACCTATCGGACATCTACATTTATGGTAGGTACAAAACTGTACTATGTCCTTCAAGGATGCATCTGCAGTCCTAACAAATGGGTAGAATACCATAGCTAATCTGGGGGAGGAGGCACTAAGATAATGATGGTGTAGTTAAGATCCCTTGTAAAACAGCAGTTGCAAAACCTGCTCGGGATCTGGAGTATAAAGGAAGATTATAATGCTTGGCAAAAGTATGCACGGAGCTCCAAGTAGCAGCTTCTAAAATGTCTTTGGTAGCCACTTCTCGTAGGAAAGCTGTAGTGGTGGCTGTAGCTCTTGTGGAGTGAGGCCTGATATTTTCAGGAGTTGTCTTTCCATGAAATGAGTAGCAGAATCGAATGCAATTTCCTAGCCATTTTGAAATTGTCTGTTTTGAAATTGCTTTTCCTTGCACTCCTGTTGCATATGCTACCAGAAGCTGGTCAGTTTTTCTGCTGTTCTTGGTTCTGTCCAGATAGTAGCGCAGTTGTCTGTGTACATCCAAGGTGTGTAGTAGTTTCCCCCCCCCCTGTTCTGTGGGTTGGGGAAGAATGTAGGTAAATGTATGGCTTGGTTCAAGGATACCCTGGATACCACCTTTGGCATAAAAAGTAGGATTGGTTCTCAGAGACACACTATCCTGATGGAAGATAAGGAAAGGCTGCACTGCCATTAATGCCTGTAACTCAGATACCCTTCTTGCTGAAGTGATTGCTAGCATGAAAGCAGTTTTCCAAGTTAAGAACTGCAAGTCTGCTGTTGCTGCTGGTTCAAAAGGGGGAAGTGTTAACTTTTCTAGCACAAAATTGAGATCCCATGCAGGTAAAGGTGGTTTTCTGGGAGGCTTTACATTTTTGATCCCACTCAAAAATTGTCTGAGGAGAGGATGAGAGAAGACCGGAGGATCCATGTTGTACTCTGCTGAAATTGCTGATGCATGTATCTTAATGGAAGAGTAGGACAGGCCATTGTGGAACAGTTCTGCTAAGTATTCCAGGATGTGTGCTAGGTTTGCTAGTGTGACATTTTCTCCCTTTTTTGCACTCCAAATGAGGAATCTTTTCCATTTGGCTGAACATGTTCTCCTTGTGGAAGGTCTGCGAGCCTCCAGGATAATGTCCTTGACCCTCTGAGATAAATCAAGTTGGTTTTGTTTTATGCAATTTTCCAAGCAGTTAGCTGCAGTGTTTTTAAGTTTGGATGCAGGGTCTTGTAATTGTTCTGCGTTAGAAGTAAAGGACATAGAGGTAGATGCCATGAATGCATCCGAGACATGCTTCTCAGTAGCGGGTACCAATGTTGCCTTGGCCAGTCTGGAGCTATCAGAATTACCTTTGGCTGTTCCTCTCTGATCTTCAGTAGAACTTTGTACATCAAAGGAAGAGGTGGAAAGGCATATACTTCCAGCTGAAAGGGAGTCCACCCTCCAGGCAAGTGGGTGGTATACTCTTGAGCAAAATTTCTTCAGTTGGTGGTTGTGTGGGGAGGCAAACAGGTCTATCTCTGGCCTTCCCCATTTCTTTGTTATGGTTTTGAAAATATCCGGATGCAGCATCCATTCGTGAGCATCCGTGGTAGTCCTGCTTAAGCTGTCTGCTAGTGAATTCTCTTTTCTCGGTACAAATCTGGCCTGCAGTTGGATGTTGAGATTCAGGGCCAAGTTCCACAGGTCCATTGCCGTCCGGCATAGAGGGTATGAATGTGTGCCTCCCTGTTTGTTGATGTACCACATGACTGTGGTATTGTCCGTCCTTAGCAGGTGTCCTTGCTGGATGAATGGTCTGAATGCCTCGATTGCATGTTTCACTGCCAGCATCTCCTTTAGATTTATGTGTAGATTCAGCTGGTCTTGTGACCATAGGCCTTGGATGCACTTGTCTTCCATGTGTGCCCCCCAGCCTAGGTCTGAGGCGTCCGTGGTGATGGCCTGTCTTGGGTGTGGTTTGTGGAAAGGCAGTCCTCTGTTTATCTGACAGGCCTGGGCCCACCACAGGAATTCTTTTTTCAGGCATGGAATGATTGGTATCTGGGCTTCTAGACTGTGTCTGTGTTGAGACCATACATTCTTCAGGTACCATTGTAACTTTCTCATATGCAGCCTGGCATGTGGGATCAATATTATGCAGGATGCCATGTAACCCAGGGCCTGCAGGACTTTCCTTGCAGTAAGCTGAGTTTGTCTTGTTAATGCCATGAAATAGACTGGTAGTTGCTTTTGTTTTTCCTCTGTGAGAAAAGCCATCTGAGTGATTGTGTCCAGTTCTGCATCCAAAAATGTTATCCTTTGGGATGGCACTAGTCTTGATTTTTGTATGTTGACTGTGCATCCCAAGGCTTGCAGCAGTTGTATGACATTGGCCAAATCCTTTATTAATTTTGTCTTGTTGTCCGCTTGTATTAGGCAGTCGTCCAGGTATGGGTAGATTTGAATTCCCTGAAGCCTGCAGTGAGCAATAACTGATGCCAGGCATTTCGTGAATACTCTGGGTGCAGTAGATAAGCCAAAGGGCAATGCTGAGAATTGATAATGCTCTGATCCTGCAAGAAATCTGAGGTGTCTTCTGCAATCTGGTCGTATAGGGACGTGCAGGTAATGCCTCCTTGAGATCTAGAGTCACCAGCCAAGACTCCTTGCCCAACATTGGAAGAAGTTGCTGTAGGGTCAGCATTTTGAATTTTGGAACAATGAGGTATGTGTTTAGTGCGGACAAATCGAGAATAGGCCCTCCATTGATTTTCTTTTCTTGGTACAAGGAATAGTCTGGAGTAAAATTCTTGGCCTTGTTCCATAGGTGGTACCCTTTCTATAGCTTTCATCTGAAGTAAATTGTGGATTTGTCTTAAAGCCTCTGGCTTCTGGTTTGGTGGAAGGTTTGGCATTCCGCTCCTTCTTGGAAAAGTGTGGAAGTGAAACCTGTATCCTTTGTCTATGGTTTGCAATGTCCATTTGTCTTTTGTAATGCAATACCAGTTTTTCGAGAATAAAGACAGCTTTCCGCCCAAGGGTGCTTCCAGTTGTTCCCTGGTAGGCGGAATCAGAGTCAAGTCATTGTGTCTGTCCTGTGGAAGTGGTTGTAGTTGCAGCTGTGGCACTACTCCTCTGGTTGCCAGGCTGCCACTGACGACCCCTGTAGGCACCCTTTGATTGACCTCTGCCTCTTGGGCATCTATTCCTGCCCCTCTGTGCTCTGGAGGTGTCTGGAAAGGACCAATTCTTTGAAGGCCAGTTTCTGCTGAACCTCTGAGGTTGGACCTGCAGAAATTCCTTTACTGTTTGCACAGATTTTGCTTTTTCTTCCACTTTCTTTAGAATCTCCTGTGCAGGGGAGCCAAATAAACTTCGTTTCTCCATTGGAGCATCTAGGAGTTTAGCCTTGACATGGTCTGGCAAGGATTGCTCTTTTAGCCAGGCATGTCTTCGAATTACTGCCCCAGTCATAGCTGATCTAAATGAAGCCTCCAGTGCATCATAGCCACATTTTAAGAAATGATTACTGACCTGCTGAGAGTTGTGTACCAAATCCTGAAGGGACTTTCGGTCTAAAGTTTCAGTTGAAGAAAGCTTTTTATTCAGCTAATCTAACAAATATTCCTGGTACTGTATCATGTGGAATTGACAGTTTAATGCCCTGGCAGAAAGAGTAGCAGATGTATAAACCTTTTTTCCCCATCTCTCTAATGCTCTTGACTCTCTTTCAGAGGGTAGGGTGTTTTTGGCAGTGGCAGCTGCAACACCTTTTGGGCCCTGAGATATAGTTTCTGGGTCTGCAGCATGGGCTTTATACAAATGGAAGTGAGAATCCGGGACCCTGTAGTATCTGTCAGGTTTGGCAGGGGCCGGGGGAAGAGAGTCAGGGGCAGAACTGACATCATTATATGCATCATCAACTACAGTTAGCACAGGTGGTATGGCTAAAGGCCGATGCTGTGGTAAGTGTAAAAAGGTTCTTAATCTTTTTCTAGAATCAGAGAAATCCTGACCCTGCCATTGAAAGTGTCCCTTCATTGAATGCAAAGTTTCCCCAAAGGAAAATTCTTCAGGAGGGGAGGCAGAAGGAATAGAGTCTTCTGCATCTGAATCCTCATAAGGAGAATATGGCCCTTCCTGATGGTCTGATAAATCAGATCCATCCGAGGAGTAATCTGAGGAGAGAGGTTCAGGGGGTTCAGTCCTAGGCCTTTTGTCAGGAGGAGGGTGGGAGGCCCTGTCTGGGTGAGGTTGGGAACCCCTAATCATGGATATAAGGTCCTCAGCAAGGCTGAGAATCTGAGAACTTGAGGAAGGTCTCTGAGAAGTAGTTTTTGCAGGTAAGGCTTTAGAAATTTTAGCTGCTTTAGCTCTGGAGAAGGCCTTAATAGACATAGAAGCAGGGGGCCTAGCTGCCCCACGTGCAGGAGTAGAAATGTCCAATGGAATGGTGTCGGACAATTCTAGTGCGCTTGCTTCTTTGGTAGGGATTTCTGTAGCCAATGCAGCCGGGGCCTCACTGGCCTCGGTTGTCGGAGGTATGTTTTTGGCAGACGAACCGAGGACTCTGTTTCATCCGAAACAGAGACACTCGCGGTAGGCCTAACCGTGGTTTCAGCCGAAACCGCGGGCCGCGAGTGTCGGTCCTTTTCCTTGCGTTTTTTGGCTAAATGTGTAGTCGGAGTCTCCGACGGCATTTTATATGCAAAAGCGGATCCAAAAAAACTCTTCTGCAAACTCCGACCGACGTCTAAGAGTTCGTCGGTTGAAGGAGGCACAGGCTAAACAAGCTGATACGTCGTGGTCTGGGCCTAAGCAAGGAAGGCAGTAAGAATGGAAATCCTTATGAGGTATTTGTTTCCCACAGGTTAAACAATTATTTACTTTGTCTGACATCAGCTGAGGCAAGTAAAAGTCCCCAACGGGGTACTTAGCTTTTTCAGAAGTCTTCGGTAGCTGAAATCTCTGGATCTGACCAACCGGCACTTGCGAACAGCTTCTGCTTTGGGCACCGCGCGGCAAGAAAGACAGAGGAAAATGGCGTCGGCTAATGCCTTTATACCCCAGAAGCTCTGACGTCGGGGAAAGTGCGACATCAGCCGAGGCCAGACCCAGACTTTGGAATCCGGCCGACCGAAGGGTTGCCCGAGGCAGGACAACCCATATGTTATGACTGCAGATGCATCCTTGAAGGACATCCAAAGAATGTGTACTTCTCATTTTCAAAGACTAACTAAATGTATGAGGTCTTTATGGACCAATGTGTGGCATTCTAAACTCTTCAAGGCCAGCCAAGCTAAGGGAATCTCACCTCGAGGCCTTAGGGTGCGTATACAACCCTTGGTAGGCAATATCGATAGCAAACTGATGGAACAATGGGCTAGGACCCAACAAAAAGCCTCTATGGGGTTCGTAGCAGTTCTGGCTGCCTATTATGATTGGGCCATTGATATGGGTTATAGCCGAGGTAGTCAAGGTGTGCGAGGAAACTAAGAATTTTGAGGGGGCAATCATCATATACATGTCTAAACAAACTCAGTCAGGAATTACTCAGTTTAGAACAACTCAAAAAAAAGAGAGGAAAATGCGCAAGTTCCAAAGGGATTTGGGAGATTACGATAGGGGTAACCCCTTCAGTATCAATAAATATGTCAAGTTTGAGAATGTGAATAAAAGTTTTGAAACTGAAAGAACCTGGGTTGATTCTGAAGAAGTTGACTTCCCCCTCGTTATGATACATCTGGGGACGACTCCTCAGTCACAGACCTACATATACAACACACCGCAGATTCTCCTGCATCTAAACGTAGCAACTCACAAAACCCTTTAGGGGTAGACCGAGGAGGGCAGGGAGAAAACATACCAAGGGTAGACAGCATAGAGGGATTACTCAAACTAATGATTCAGAAATACGTGTCAACAGCAATGTGTTAAATATTTCATCACCTTTGTCACAAACTCACATTCAACTACTTAATAAAGGGATGAACTTTATACCTGGCTTTTTTGTTTCTGAAGACTCTCTTGCACAGGATGTTATATCCTTTTGTCGATTGCTAAATTTACAATTACAATTTCAATCATCCGCCAATTCTGGACATGATGTTTTTAAAGTATCATAAATCAACTTTTATGCCTCCTATCCATCACAATGTTCAAATGTTTCAAACTTGCATTCTCAAAGATCTACATTTTCATTCTAGGGAATTCGGGATTAAGCCTAACAATCTCTCAACAATCGAACAAAAAGCAAAACAGGAATTGGAAAACAACAAGGATCTGGTCATTCTACCCGCGGACAAGGGCGGAGCAGTGGCTGTTATGGACTGGACACAATATAATGCTTAAGCGGACAGGCAATTGAACGATGGGCATTATATGCATGTATGAACCCACTTTCAGTTTTAAGAAGCACATTGATGAACTTCTTTTGTCTGCTAAGGAGGAAGGCATTATATCTTATACAACTTTATACCACTTAACGGTGTCCTATCCCAAGAGTCAAAATATTTATTTTCTTCCAAAAATACACAAAGATCTTCATCATCCACCAAGCAGGCCTACCATCTCAGGGAGGGGTTCTATTATGGAACCTCTCTTACAATTCCCGACAAAATACTTAGAACCTTTATTAAAAAGGGTTCGGTCGAGGATACAGGATACTACGGAATTCCTGTAAATCATCTCAGATATGCAACTGGAACCAGGCTGGTTGTTATGCACTTTAGATGTTTCTGCGTTGTATACCAACATTCCTCATTGGGCTGGGATACAAGCACTTGAATATTGGCTGTACAAGTCGGAACTTTATCCACCAGGTTTTAAACACCTTTTTGATCTGCCTTGCATAATATGTTTTGACCAAAAATGTGTTCCATTACCAAAACAAAATGTTATTGGCAGGTTCAGGGCACAGCTACCATTTACGCCAACCTTTTTATGGCCCATTTAGAGGAATATCTTATTTATGACAATGCACATAACATATATTTAGAAGAAATTGACATCGGGAGGCGTTATCTTGACGGCTGTTGGTTGGTATGGAGATCCGATATAGAACATCCTTTGGAGTTTGTGGAGTACCTCAATGACAGCAAATGGGGTATACAGTTTACAGTTAATTATGATGTCCAGAAAAATACTTTTTTTGATGTTTTAGTTACCAGAAATGCCGATCATACTAGAGAAACAGAGGATTACCATAAATACCCACGATACAACTCCCTTCTTCATGCTTCCAGCTTCCATCCAACACACATATCTAGGAACATTCCCAAATCTCGATTTTTTCGGATGAAACTTATTTTCTCACATCCAGCCACCTATGAACATTTTAAGGAGGAGGGGTTATCAAATGGGTAACATCCTCAATGTTAGAAGTTGGGTATCAACACTAGACAGGAGGGATCTTCCACGGTATAAAAAGAAAAAAACAGGGGAAGAATCAGTGATCCTGGTGCGTCTCCCATAGGTGGTTACCAATGTGTTATTAAGCAGTGTCCAAAGATAATGGTACATTCTCTTAGACAGTGGGCTTTCTGGGTTTCTACAGGATTCTTAGCGGACAGTGGGCTTTCTGGGTTTCTACAGGATAGATTTTTTTTTTCCTTTCCAAGAGGGAGGACCTTGGGCTCACATTTTAGTCATTTCAAACATAGCACCCGGAATATTCAGGACTCGCTCTGACTGGTGACCTACTTGTGGGTTGTGTCCCTTGTGGACACTGCACTCATTGTCAGAGGGTTAAAAAATCCAAACAGTTCACCAGCAAGAATGGTGGAACTGTATAGGACATCAGGTTCTACACAAACTGTGGTACCGACTGGGTAATCTATCTTGTGACATGCACCTGCACAGCTTTTTATGTAGGGCAAACTTCCAGACCCTTACGTTTACGCATATCTGAACATTGCAGTGACATCAGGACCCAAAAACCTAGCAATGCCCTTTATAAACATTCACTGGTACACAGGAATGCAAATTTCAGATTTACTGTTACAGACAGGATCAATAAAGTTGCATGGCATTCAGTATTATATACAAAAGAAAAGAAGTGGATTAAGTTGGGTGGTTTATTTCCACCGGCTTTCAATGAGAATTTGAGAACAACCAATGGGCTTCAAATTTTGGTGACAGGTTGAGTATAAAATGGAGCAATGGGGTTATAGTACTTGTATTGACAATGATGAAGGCCATTTGATTTTTGTAGCCGAAACTAATCTGTTATTGCTCTTTTCATTTATGCTATAATAAAAGCATTAAATTTGCCACAGTCTGCTGGCCTCTCATTTTTTTTACTTGGATTTCTCTATTTTGGGGCAGTGCAGTTGCTGTACTTGCAGGGGCTGCTTCGTTCAGTTATAATACAACTCAGGCCCATGCAGACTTGTTCAGGAAAGGCCTGACATTCATACCTATGAGAAGAGCTGATGTGTCTAAAACTTAATAGACTTGAGATATGTGAGAAAGCTGAACGTGTGTTTAACAGTTATTCAGTACCAACAAATTTACACATTCCCAGAAACTTCAATCCTGACCTGCATCCCTTGTTAAAAACCTTTGAGGATGCATGTGAAATGGATTTGAGACATTTGCTTGAAAATACCCTACCTATTTCCTTTAAGTTAACATCTGTGCAACATAATCTAATGGATATTTAAAAAAAAAAAAAAAAAAAAATTTCAGGCTCCCTTTGATTTATGCAGCCTGATCAAGGAGGCGGTATCATTATCATGAACCACGTGGACTATAACCAACACATGCTCCAACTGCTATAGGAGGACTGTTATGTTGAGGCATCCCTGAATGAAATCAATATTTCATATAATACAGTACATTTTTTTTTTTTTTATATATGATCTGTTAAAACCCAGGGTCAGCTGATTATGGACCAATATAATGTTTGTAATACAGCTAAGTTGGCCACAATTTTTGGTGTGCCAAAATTGCATAAATACTTGTATAAGCCCCTCTTCGACCAAATGTTGATGGTACTTCCTCAAAGACGTATTAGACAGCAAAATTTATTGAACTAAAGGAAGGCCGCGGTGGTGCAGCGGTTAGCACTGTCACCTCACAGCAAGAGGTTCTCCCGTTCGATTCTCGGCTGGACCGCCTTCTGTGTGGAGTTTGCATGTCCTCCCCGAAGTCGAGTGACGTTTAAAGACATGCAGGTCGGTGCATGCGTGAATGGGTGTGCCTTCTTTGCAGGTTGGGCGTCAGGCTGGCAACTCTGCATTAAAATCAACTGCCAATCATTAGCGGACCAGAGTTCCGCTGTGGCATCCCCTATCCGGGAAAAGTAGAAAGGCTTATTTTACTGATTAACAACTATAAGCATTACTTGGTTCCTGTTAAACATCTTTGTCAGAATTCTTGGGATTTTTTGGTGAAATTTAATGACTTACAATAATTTAGAGGGGGATTTTTTCTAACAATTGTTGCAAAAGATTTACCTGCATCCCCCATATTATTGGGATAGAAATGGTTTACTGAATATTTCACTGCCTATGTACATGTAGAATAGGATAAGATAAATACAATTTCCCATTTACTTGAAATGGTTTTATACAACAACTTTTTGTATTATGATGGCCAGTATTTTAAACAAGTCACAGGTGTGGCCATGGGCTCACCTTGTGGGCCATTATATGCAAATGTGGTTATGTAAATATGGGAATTACGTTATTTATTTAATAGTGACTTTTTCAAGTATGTTGGGATGCATGTTCGTTTTTGTCGACAATTGGTTTATTGCTTGGGATGGTCCTGTTGATTTAATACCAGATTTTGTAAATCTTTAAATACAACAACTGAGTTTTTGAAGTTTACATACCAATTAGGTGTGAACTCCATCTTACTTGAATGTAGAATTAACTAGAATGGAGGCTGGTTTTAAAGCTTGTGTTTTTAGGAAAAAAAACATTCAAATAAATACTTGCATACAAGTAACCATCCATATCATGTCAAAAAAGCTGGGACAGACGCCACGGGCTGCCAGAATGGTAACTGATGTGCTTGACTTCTTAAATGAAGTACACTTTATAGGTAACAGGTTTGTAAACTGGGGTTACCCGGTCCAAATGGTAAACAATATAACATTTGAGATCATTAAGAAGAGACCATCAGGACAGTACATTCCCTTATTACAAAACTATCATGCCAGGCCATTTGCTGAAGCTTATGGAGAAGTTTCTTCTTCTACAAATGGTATGCAAAATGAAACTATAGGAATAATGGCATCAGGCAAGAGGGCGACACCTTTTTCACAACGAGAAAGTGTGTGCAACAAGCAAAAATGCATTTCTACATTTAATGCACATAGTAAAAATATATAACGGATAACATTAATAAGAACTGGGCATTTATTACAACAGATAAACAGCTAATGGAAAAAAAAAATGTTCATTTTCCTGATTTTGTACTTAGGTTTGATAGCAACTTTAAAGACTGGTATAACAGTTTATCCCTTTTACATATGCAATCAGAGCAGAAAATGACAAAGTGTGGAAATGTGTTCACAATGCAAGTTTATTTTGGAAGTAACCAGGTGCACTTTGGTTCTAAGTGTATTATAGTTTCTGGTCGCTTTTCTTGCCAAACAGCAGTGGTTTATACTGCAAAACGCAGCTCTTGTCTTGCATATTATGTGGGAAAGACTGAGTGAAAATTTAAACAATGGGTATATGAACACATTTTTGATATGCTACACAGAGAGACCAGTGCTTTAGCAAAACACTTAAAGGAATTCCCAAGTCATAGTTTTAAAATGGTCATACTGGAACAGTTGCAACCCCCCCCCCCGGGGGGGGGGACATGGGGTATTTATTTATTTTTGTTAGAACATGAGAGTTGTGGTGGATTTTACACTTGAATGCATCTACTTATCCAGGGTTAAATGATTTAGTGCATTTCTTGTGAGTTAAAATTAAAAACCTTTGACAGATAGTTATATATAAATAATTATATAAATGTTTTTTTTAAAAAATGCATTGTTAAAGCATTTTATTTTTATATGTTGTTACTTTAAAATGCTATGTCCAAGACTCAAGTGGTCGTGTTGGGCTATGTTTGTCATATGATTTTTTGAACGTCTAAAGAAGGCTGGTATTTTCTAGCCAAAAGCATTTATGGAAAGTTTTAAAGGCGTTTTAAAAAGTGCATTTCTCACGAATTCTGCCTTCTAGATTATTACTATCACCCCACTTTACCTCAGCTCCCATTAGGCCAATTATTTAATATAATGCCCCTCTGGCATGCATCTGTCCTGACACAAATGGACTGCCCACAGGGATACCTTACTAAAAGGATACAAGGCCTAAACAACATGTCCCAACATGGACTGACTCAAAAGCCCATCACTATACTTTATTCGAGAGACAGACATACAAGGTCTCCGCCAACCCATTATAGATGGATTTACTGCACAAGTCACATGGCATCAAAAATACTATATCAAAGTATATAAAACTCTTCTACAAGATCACAAGAATGGTTTGAAGGGACAGCTGTATTTCGTAGAGAATAGTGCTGCTGTGGTACAGACTCGCCATCCACAAGTCAAAGGTCATCCATGTCCTTATTTAATAGCAACTTAGATCTAGGAATAGGACAAAAAACTACCCCAGAACTGCCCTCCAGTACTAGGAATTGACAGAGGCAGCTCCTAAATGCTTTATTCCATGCACTGGTCCCCTCAAATTACCTATGATATGATCCCACTTAGTCTTTTATACATTACAACTACTGAGAATATTAGATGGTCAAGGCCAATCTCTAACCAAATGGGACAGGTTATTTCAATCATAAAAAAAAGGAAACTGGCTAGGCTTAAAATGACCCGCAAGGGCAGCTATCCTAGTAGTTACCTATGAACCTATAATGCATTTCTGGGTATCAAGTTTTAATCCATTACTTTGGCACCAGCCATTTGTCTATGTTAGACCCTCCTGCAAGATGCTTGTGCCATGAACGGAAATCTATGACCGTGCCAAATTTGCAGTCATTTGTGAGCTTGGCCAGCCAAAGTCTTTACCTCCATAAAGTAGACGAACTACATGGGAGATGCCAGCACGGATTCCTAAGGTACTCTGCAGGTGACCAGTCTTTGTGAAGATGGTCTCGCCAATCCTGTCTTCCTAGGTCCAATTTGTGAGACAGCTGGCAATTCAGCAAGGTGTGTGTGTGTGTGTGTGTGTGTGTGTGTGTGTGTGTGTGTGTGTGTGTGTGGAGGGGGGGGGTTATGCCCAGTTCGACAAGTTTGTCAACTATACTAGAGTGGGATAACTGTTCCAGTCTTCCATTCTAATGGTGCAGACAGTTTTGAAGCTACAGTTGAAAAGTCAATCAAGTGATTCAGACTGGTTATTTTTCAAGTTCAATTTTCTTTGCCAAGGTTTGAAATGCACAGAAAATAAAAGGACAAGCAGACACCTCTGCCCAGTCCCTCTGTTCAAACACAACTTATCAGAGAAGAGCCCACCCAAATGATCCTTCTAATAAACCTTATTATTGTAACAGGGGAATGTAGATGCTTACATTGCCCTATTCATAAAATCCCAGCATACTCTAATATTTTCTCTGCATCAAGACATACCAACAGCAGAAATATTTTCTTAAATTTCTGCTTCTCTCTGAATCTTCATCATTCTAATAAAAGTTAGAAAAGATTGGTCTCCCCTTTACAAAACCACATTGAGCCCTATCTACCAATCTAGGCAACACATTTGTCTATATTAGCTAAAACAACTGTAAGCCCTTTAAAGTAATGTTTTAAAATTTAAATTGGTCTATATGAAGCTGTGTCCAATGGGTCTTTACCCTCTTTGGGTAATACAGCTACAACAGCTTTCTTTCAAGATTCTGGCACACTTTCTTCCCTCTTAGGTTCTACACTTCCACAAGACTACCATCTCTTCCTGGAGACTTCCCTGCTGATTAAATAAAAACAGTGATGTGTAATCAGTCTTCTCCTATTTTAACCATTAATTGTTTAGCCTGATCATCCCAAATCCTAGGCACAATCAAGTCTTACAAACTCCCATTTGTGCTCTTTCTTGGTTTCCCCATTCCTCTGCTATATAGAATGTATGTTTTTTCATGGTTAAGGCTTCCAAAGTTTGGAGACAACCATTCATCGTCAAAGTTGTACTGTTTAAAATTTTTGTCCTCTGGAGTTGATGAAAAATAGTTGCTCAACAGCACACATTCTAAACACATACATATTACCAAAATATTCCTTTATTTTCTCTTTAGTACTCTGTAGTTGCGGCTCTTCTTGTTTTGCAAGACTTCCCTTGATTTTCCAATACTCTGTGCCAGCCCCTCAACTCCTAGTACTTCTTAAATTATATCTCTTGCTTTTATTTCTACCCCTTTTATCCCACTCCCTAGCTATCCACTCTGAAGAAGCTTCCATTTTCCCCAATATCCATTGAAAAAATTCCAATGCCCATTCCTTAAATTTCCGACCTATAAGTTAAGACAGGAAGCGTCCCTTGTCAGGGTTGAAAGGGATGGGGATGTTCTGAAAATGTATTTAGTTCTTTGTTTGGGGTTTTCATTAACGCAGTTTTAGGATTTCAGATGTGTATTCAGCAGAAATTTTTTCTTACATGCTCATTTCTTCCCAAAAGCTGTCTCTAGAACCATTTCTAATCATATTCTGCATTACTTTAATTCAGTACTCTTTCCTTCTCATCTGCAAGGCCATTTACATTTCAAGCAGTCATTATTATACACACATTTTATATATATATATATATATATATATATATATATATATATATATATATATATATATAGTGTGTGTGTGTGTATATATGTGTGCGTGTATATATATATATATATATATATTACACACATATATATATATATATATATATATATATATATATATATATATATATATATATATATATATATATATATATTTATTTAAATAAATAAATTTGGCAAGTTTATTTTTTTGTATTTTTGTCTATTTACAACTTCTAAAATAAACCAGACTGGAGCCAGAGCAAAGTTGAATGCTTTCATCCCGTTTATTACAGAACTTCTTCAGAACTAACAACTGCATACACCCATTGCCTTTTATAACACTAATTAATCAGGACATCATTACCTTAACTTGTTAGTCAGTCTTTTAAAGTAAAATTAACCATAGATAAAAATATATATATATATATATATATATATATATATATATATATATATATATATATATATATATATATACACACACATACTTTAAATGTCATCAACTAATTACATGAATACATAATTCCCCAAACTCATAAAACTTTAAACATATACTTGAAAACATACTAACATGTATATTTTTTAAATAAATTCACATAATTTAAATGACTTTTTACAGAAATCTTGTCAAGTATATATTTAAAGTTATGAGTTTGGGAATTATGTATTATTCATGTAATTAGTTGATGACAGTTAAAGTATGTGTATATATATATATATATATATATATATATATATATATATATATATATATCTTTATGTATGGTTAGTTTTACTTTAAAAACAGACTGATAAATTAAGGTAATGTCATGATTAATTAGGGTTATAAAAAGGCAAAGGCTGTATGCAATAGTCCTGAGGAAGTTCTGTAATAAAATGGGATAAAAGGGCTCAACTTTACTCTGGCTCTAGTCTGGTGTATCAGTTGTTTCTTTCATACATTTCCAACTTTTACACACTGATGCTTTGTTAGCTGATCTTTTTATACAATTTTTTTTTCCATCTTCATTTGAACCGGTCACATTCTAAGACTGTTGGCATTAATGAAAACCCTCAACCAAAAAGACAAATACATTTTCAGAACACCCCCAATCCCTTTTAACTTAGGACACAAACACTAAACTATGTACATTTTTAAACAAGTGACTTGGGGCAGTTGTGGCAGTTGTTCCTGTCTGGAGAGTTAAACGACTGTATCCACAGGGATGAAGGCATAATTTAATCTAAAATTAAATGTTACTCATGCTAAAAAGCACATCTTTACAGTCCGTCTACATCCCTACCTCAAAGATGTAAAACAGCTTGCATGCTTTACTAACTTTGAAAGTCAATAAAAAGGTGCAATGACTACCTTTAAATAAAGCTCAATTTTGCAATGTTCTATTAAATACACTGAAGTATTACAGCTGGTAGAAAGGTCCTCGCCTCCCATAATTTCAAAAACAAAAAAAAAAAAAAAAAAAACAAAAACAAAAACAAAAAAAAAAAAAGAGTCTGTTTATAGCTTAAGCCAATGACATTACTCTACAGACATTCACACTAGTAAACTCAAACGAAATTAATAGGCGTTGGGACTATACTACATGTAAAATCAAGATGCGCTCTAACCCCTACATCAGCAGCCCAAGATCACAGCATTACACTAAATTTGCTTCAGTCTAGCCTTTGTGCAAGAAAGCTAGGCTTTACATATTAATAACTAAACATACTTGACTATATTTAATATACAGAAAAGTCACTGAAAAAATACATTTAAAACACCACTTACTGAGCATTATGCAAACCTGCTTCACAATGCATCATGCAGTTTATATCACAAATGTTTGCTACAAATACCAATAACAAATGGTTTCTTAGTTCCCTTTAGCATCTAAGTATTATTAAACTATTTTTAAATAAACTATTTTTTAAATTTTTTAAATTTTTTAAATAAACTATTTTTTAAATTTTTTAAATTTTTTAACTATTTTTTAAATATTTTTAAATAAAAAACTATTTTTGGTTTGCACAACGTACGAGAGCCGTATACCAATGCGACTATTCCAATGAAATAGGCGCAGCGTGTACGGAACTAGTTTGAGCTGAAAGTAACCTACCTTCTACAAGATTGTATCTTTAACTGTAAAACTGCACTGAAACTAATTATAAGATAGTCGCAGAGTATATTGAACTCATTTGACTGCAAACTGCTATATGTATCAAGGCTAAATAATTGAAACTGATAACATTCTCTTAACTAGGTGCTACACCCCTCCCCACAACTTAGAAGGATTTGAAATATAAGAAAGAGTCTCCGCTGCAGCTAGAACACTAAAAGAGTTGCTGCACTACCCACAGCGTCCTACCCACAGCATCCTACCAATAAGGTTAATATTGTGTTAAATCATTATTAAATTACAGCCCTGGGTCTGTAGCACTGGATGTGTCCCCATATACAAACTAGCGTAATCCCCAGCATTACGAAGTTTTATATTGAAACCAAATGTGAAACTAAGCATATTGGCAGCTAAGTAACACTCTAAAGTAAGGTGTATACCAGTAGTAAATCAAGGCAATTTGTGTCATTTCTAAACCCAGAAATCAGCGAATTTGGCTACTCAAAAGTAAAGGAAATACCTGAAAAATTGGAACTCTAATTGTAAAAAAGCTGGAACTGTGAGCTCCATAGTCAAAGAGTATACTTCTAACTACTTTCCTTTTAGAAGCTTGCAACTTGTGTCTGTATTAGCCCCGCTACGCTCGGTCTCGCTCCGCTCCCCTCCCTGCCCCCAAATCCCACCCGCCCCCAGTACCTCTAAATTTATACCACTCTAGCCACTCCCCTTATTTTCAACTACCAATCTCTGCTTCCCACATCACCAAACCTCCTGGCTTTTCAATACCATCCTACTCAGGCACCATCCTATAAGCTCTGTAAGCTTAATTTAACCCTGAATACTCACAATCACCAAACAAATAATGGAAACAAACAAAAATAACATGCTAATTACCCTACTCCCAATACTATTCCTAGTACATCACCTCACTGCTTATGAGCATATTGACCTACTGGAAAACCAACACCCAAAAGCTCAAACATCCACTTATGATGTTTTACTCAAGCTTAAACACCTACCCATCCTCCACTCACCAAGTATAGTGTCTCACACAAACTACCACCCACACAAAATCACAACATGTAAACCCAAAGACAAAGACTATATAAAACTAATTAACAAGCTCCTAAAACTAAGAATATCCTATCACCAAAATCTTACAATACATGGGGACATTCATCCCAACCCTGGCCCATATACACTCAAAACTCACACTCCACTACCACATATACTCCCACTAACTCCCTTCTAGCATTTCATCTAAATATCAGAAGTATTAATAATAAAATCCCCAACCTTCATGCCCTCTTAGCAACTCACTCACGGATATTATGTGTCTTACAGAAACATGGCTTAAACCTACTACTACTGATAATGAAATAACACCACCAGGCTATAATATTCATCGACTTGACCGTACCACAAAGAAAGGTGGTGGGATAGCAATTCTATATAAAAATACACTAACTGTTCATAGAGATTCAGTAAACCCACCCCAATTCAATAATGCAGAACTTCTTATAACCAAACTACAAACTAGCTATAATAAATATGTGAACATCATCTGTGCTTATATACCACCAGGTAACAATATTACTACCCTAGAAGAAATCCTTTACTGGCTAAATACTACCTACCCCCAAGAAACCATAATCTTTGGTGACTTCAATATAGACTGGCACACATGCTCAACCATACCCCCCACCACACCTATAAACCTATTTGGATATAAGCAGACCATTACCTCCACCACCAGGATCCACAAACCAACCAGTAGGGAAAGTATCCTAGACTGGATATTAGTCAATAACCAAGCCCAACAATACACAATCGGTACTCTCCCTGATGACCTCAGTGATCATCATCTGACCTATATCATTAAACACAAGGCAGGGACCCCCCACCAAATCAAATACATAACACGCAGAAATAAAAAGAATTTTAACCCTGCAACATTCTTAAATGAACTAAAGGCAGTTGACTGGTCTAAACTAAAAAAGTTACCATTAGAAGAGGCCATAGCATATTTCAACAACTTCATAACCATCCTTGACTACCATGCTCCAGAACGTACGTTAAAAATGAAATCTAACCCAGCACAATGGCTAACCAGGGAGACCAAATCAAAAATCAAAATAAGAAACAAAGCCTGGGCCTGCTGGCGCTCAACTAAAACCCCACTTGACCACTTAAAATACCGGCAACTCAGAAATGAAACAAAAAAATCAATTATACTAGATAAAAAAAGCTACTACCAGAACTTACTAAACAAGCACCATAATCACCCTCAAAAATTCTGGGCAAGCATAAATCAGATCCTCCATCCAGGACAGTCTACCACCCCAACCCCCGCCAACCTTACTATGAGTGCATAGCCGATGCCTTTAATAGCTATTTCACTGAAACCATACAGTCACTAGCAAATCAACTGACTCCACTAAATTCCAATACCAGTTCCAACCCCACTAGTAATCATCCCCAATTTAGTTTCCAGCCAATCTCCACTACCTATATTAAGACATTGTTAACAAAACTAAAACCTACTACCCTCTCTGCTGACCTCCTCCCTGCAGAGTACTTACAAATATCTGCTGAAGCCATTGCTTACCCTATAGCTATACTAATCAATAGAACATTGTCCAAGGGTACTATCCCCCATCTATGGAAGATATCCCATGTCATCCCACTTCACAAAGGTGGAAACTCCACAGAATTATCCAACTACAGACCAATTGCCATTCTTTCCCCATTAGCCAAAATAATGGAAAAATGTGTTCATAAGCAACTAATGCAATACCTAATACAAAACAACCTACTATCTAACTCCCAACATGGTTTTAGACCACATCACAGTACCACATCTGCCCTCATTGACTTTACAAATGCCATAAACCAAAATAGGAATGATAACAAAATATCCTCTGCCCTCTTTCTTGACCTGTCAAAAGCCTTTGACATGGTCAACCATGAACTCCTCATTCTCTCACTCAAATCTATGTCCCTCAATAGTCACACAATCCAGTGGTTCCAATCATACCTAACTGGCAGACAACAGGCAGTTGTATGGCAGAACAAGTTATCCAACCAGCTACCACTCACCCTTGGTGTCCCTCAGGGCTCTATACTGGGACCTCTACTTTTTTCTGTCTTCATCAATAACCTCCACACAGCTATTCCTAAGGCTACCTGCATCCAATATGCAGATGATTCCACTCTCATCTGCTCAGCCACCTCTCCAACAGACCTACAAAACGCAACACAAAATACATTAAGCACTATTGAAAACTGGCTCACTAACCAATGTCTGTTACTGAACCCCAACAAAACCAAACTCCTACTCTTTACTCCCACTAATAGAACCACCATTTCTCATTCACTATCACTTCCAACAATGGTACCACCATCTCCCCAGATACCCACACTAAACTTCTAGGAGTCATTATAGATAATAAGCTCAAATTCACCAACAGGTCAATAAGACCGTTCAGACCATCAATAAAAACTCGGTTCAATGTACAGAAACAAAGCATTCTTAACCCCACAGGCTAGAATAGCAATTGCCAGGTCACAACTACTCTCTACTCTTACTTATGCCTCCCCCATTCTCTCAAACCTAAATAAATCAGAACTGAATAAGCTCTCACACAGCTATAACCATATTGCCAGATTCGCAACAAACTCCACCTACAGAACACATCACTGCCAGAACCTGAAACAACTGTGCTGGCTTGAACTCCCCAACTTAATTACACTAAATCAACTCTTAGTTGCCCACAAAGTTCTTTACCATCCTGAAAATACCCCCTCACTCTCTAATATAATAAAACCATACAACAACCTGGGATCACTAAGATCGGCTGACAAATTAATGGTCCATACTTACAAAGCCAACAATTCTGCAGGCGATTCTCTGTTTGCCAACTCTGTTGCCAAGACCTGGAAATCTCTACCAAATCATATCACCTTGCAATCCTCCTTAAACCTTTTCAAAAAAAGCATTACACAGTATCTTACAATCAACTGGCTTTGTCCATGCTCCTTCCCTGACTAAGCTGCATCATTATTCACTCTAATTAACCAACTTGTTTTTCTAACACTTGCAGGCCGTTCTCTACAAGCATACTGTGCTGATTGCAACTGTTAATGTAACTGAGATTTTTGTAAACAAATGCAATGATACTATATATTTACTACTGTATAACTTTTTCAATATAAATAATCTGTGTGTTTATTCTTGTAAAAACTGAAGTTATCATGTTGGAGCTTTTCTCCCCGGGCCTCCACTGAAAATGGACATGTATCCAGTTGGACTATCCCGGTAAACAAATGTAAAATAAATAAATAAAATAATAAATAAACTTGTGTATGGACTGTAATTATGTATCCCACAGGTCATTAAGAACAACACAAGTCTAAAAAGGTCAACAAAAAGTCCAGTCTTCTCACAGCTACTTGTTCTTGCAGATACACTTCACAAATATGACTGACGCTTTAGTCTCCCATGTATTCACCAATTTCAGTGTCCTGGTCTTCATCGTCCCAATACCAGTCTCCGAGAAGTAAAATCAGGAGTACCTTTGACTAGAATAAACTCCTGTTCTTTTTTTTTTTCCTATCTCGAGCACTTTGTTTGGAACATGTTTGACTGGTAAAGTCTCTCTAGGAGTTTTTGGAAGAATGAGAAGCAGAGGCTCCCTTCTACTTGCTAGCTCATTTTTCGCTGAATAAAACTTATTTTCCTCCTTAGACTGTGCTGCAATAAAAATGGTATTTCATCCTCTATGAAAAAACACCAAAGACAGCTCGACATACACCTCTCAACCTACTGTACCCCAGACAGAAGAGAAGTATTTTCCACAAACACTACACTACATCCAGTTTGTGGCACTTTCCTCATTCTGATGAAGAAAATGAAGGGACCAGCACTCGAAGGCAACAATATAAAACTCTTTTTTATTAGATTGTAAAAACAACCTAAATGTGAAATGCACATACCGGTTTCGGCCAACAATGCCTTTCTCAATGTGACTTATCCAAATGGTTTAAATATTTTCCTCATTCTGCCACATCTGTAACACTTTCATCCTTGTGTCAGTTTTGGTCATAGCAACTCTTCCTACTGGTGTGACAGCATCCTTAACATAGGTCTTGGTTGCTTTCTCATGGCCTAGTTTGGAGTATGCACGCGATATCCCTTTTCAATTGAAGGAATCCTGCTGTGGAACACCAGTCCAGTTACTTATTTACACTTTCATAAAATAAACAGCCTGTTCCTTCCAGTTTTACTGGTACAGCAAAAAGACTCGGGTTGCCTCTCCACAAAACTGTACTTTTTTTTTTAACAGCTGCTCTTGAGAAGCCTCATACTCAGACAACCTTTTATTTATATTTATTTTTTTTTTTAACAGCTGCTCTTGAGAAGCCGACAACCTTTTATCTTAAACTCTGATTTTTGCAGTCTTAATCAGTTCATCTTAACAGCTACTTAAGGTTTCTCCTCAAATAACAGAAGGCGGGAAAAATAGTCAACATATTTCTTCAGTATTCCTTCGTTTTTATCATACGATTACATTTTTCCTCTACATTACTGGAAGTCATTTCCAGAGCCAAGCTAATGCTTGAAATGCTTCTTGCTGTACAGCTACAAGATTTTTCCCCCGAGTGTTCTCCCTCTACTTTTTTAGTCAATTTTCTCCCAGATTCTCAAATTTTCTTCCTTGCAGATACCTAGACAGTGTACTTGCTATCCAGTAAGGGAATTTTTCCCAAGCTGATAAAAACAAAGAAAAAAAGGACTAGTGAAATTTTCTCACTGGGAGAAAACTGACATTAAGCTGTTAATCAGTGCTTAGCCATCTTGAAAGTAGTCACATCAGGTGTACCATCGAAACATGCTTGCTTGTCCAAAGCAAGACTGCAACACTATACGGATAAAGTTTCTCCTTAACAAGGCTGTGTAATCTCAAAGTTAGTACACAAGTGTGGAAGGTACAGGCACCCCACAAAAATGCTTTTATAACATTTTTGGACAGTCACTGTAACAGATGCAACAAAAACTAGAGACACAAACATACATACATGAAACTAGTACATAACTTTATGTTTGTCCAAGTTTACAAGAACACAGACCTTAAAAGTAATGTACTCACCATAATGTTGCATCAGAGTTGTCCATTTTCATTTATTCTTGACATATGGGTTTGGGTCTGTGTCTGCCTTTATTACAGCTCTCAGAAGCAAAAAACTCTACACCTAAACCTTACCCACAATGCTCCTCTCCCTGTTACCTCAGATCAAATTTGCAGAAAGACAGAGTGAAAAAAAACCCCGAAGCTTTCAGAGTCCATATCTGGAATCATATAATAACTTAAGTGCCATGTCCAATATCTGTTCCACCAAAAACTTTAAAGACAGGGGAAAAGGGGGAGGGTGAGTCGAGGATAAATGAAAATGGACAGCACAGATGGAACATTATGGTGAGTACATAACTTCTTTATCTGATGTTGTCAAGTTTCATTTTATTCTTGACATATGGGACAGAGTCTCCAGCTATCTTAGACATTGGGGGGAAGTAAGGAAGAATATTCCTGAGCACCATAGAGCCAGATCTTCCCCTGGAGACCAAATCAATGAGTAATAAAAGGTATGAGGAAAAGTCCAAGTTGCTGCTGCACAAATATCATCCAAAGAAGCTCTAGACTGAAAAACCTGCTGAAGTAGCCATGGCTCTTGTAGAATGCACCTTAAAAAGAAGACTTAAAAGGCCTACGCAAAATTAAAGAAATGCAATCTTTGAGCCATCTGGCTAGCATCACTTTGCTCACTAGCTGGCCAAGTCTTGTAGGTGAAAAACGCCACAGATAGTTGTTCAGATCATCTTATATTCTTAGTTCTGAGTAAACAGAAGTGTAATTGTCTGCGAACATCTAATAAATGTAAGCAGTATTCACTTCTTAGCAAAACTGGGGAAAAATACTGGTAAATTAATATAGTCTGACTGATACTGGTCTCAAGACACTCACTACCCTAGACAAAAAAAGATCTTTGTGGAAAATCAGATTAGGAGGTCTACATCATAAAGCTTGTATTTCTACATCATAAAGCTTGTATTTCTAAAATCCTTCTAGCATAAGGTACTGCCATTAAGAATACAGTTTTCCATGATAAAAACTTTAGATCACATTCAGCTGATGGTTCAAAAGGAGCTTGAACAATGGTTTGCAACACCAAGTTCAGATCCCAAGGTGGAGTAGGATTTTTGAAAGGGGATTTTAGCAGGAACATTCCTTTTAAGAAAGCTTTGCAAAGCTTATGGAGAAGCCAGGGAGGCATCTTTAAAATTATTATGAAAATTAGAAATAGCTGTTAATTAAAACTTTGATGGTAAAATGGGAAGCACCAGTCTTGTAAAGTGTAGTTAAAAATTATATGACTATCAATGGGCACTGAAGAGAGATCAATACTGTTGCCAAAAGTTAAACTTCATCCATTTACTAGCATTGAATTTATGAGTAGCTGGCTTAGGAGAGGATAACAGAATAGGACGTACTGGGGAAGAAAGTGAAGGTAGCCTGGCTATTAATTTAACTGGAGAAACCAAGCTATTAGCTTGAAGTTCATAATGTTTGGATACAGCAATCCCTCTGGATGGGACAAAAGGTCTGGATCTGGGTCCAGAATCCAAGGCTGCTGAATCAGTTAAGACCAAAGAAAGGGGAAACATATCTGTTGGGACCAGAAAGGTGCAATGAGGATGACTTTGCTCTTCAGCCCGATTTCCTTCTGTAGGAATTTTGGAATTAGGAGAAAGACATATAGCAGTCTGGAGGGCCAAATGTGGAAAAAAGCATCTCTTGGTGACTCCCCCAGAGGGGGGAAATCAGGGCAAAGTATTGCTGCACTTGTTGCTTATGGAAATCAGGGCAAAGTATTGCTGCACTTGTTGCTTAGGGGAGAGGCAAACCGGTCACAGCAAGGCTGGCCCCATTGATGGAAAATCCTGCTGGCCCCATTGATGGAAAATCCTTTCCATCACTTTTGGACTGAGAGACCACTCGTAAGGCAGGAGAATGCACCTGCTTAGTTTGTCCACTATCATAGTGGAAATCCTCGGAATGTGCATTGCTGTTAGAAAGCGGTTGGAAGAGACCCACTGCCACACTCAGAGGTTCTCGACAACGGGGTGGTAGGATTTGCTTCCACCCTGTTTGTTGACATACCAAACTACTGACATATTGTCAGCTTGAATTGCAACTGTTCCTGAAGGAAGAGCAGTCTGAAAGGCTTGCAATGTTAAAAGCACTACCCTTAGCTCCAGTACACTGATATGCAAGTTGGTCTATGTAGAGGACCAAGTGCCTTGGACAGCCTTGCCCAGATAAATGTCCCCCACTCCATCTGGGAGGCATCTGTGGTCACTATGGCTTAGAGTTGTGATGGGACAAAGGACACCTAGAAGAATGGTCTCTGGAATGCATCCACCAAACAAACTTTTCTGCAAGGATTGGCGATAGAAATCAGGACCAACATGGGTTGGTGTAACATGACCATAGAGACGCTAGCAACCATTGTAGTATCCTCATGTGGTATCTTGCCAAGGGAACTACAGTTATAGCTGCAGCCATGGAGCCCAGTGCCTCAAGGACTAGGCAAGCGGTTACTTTTCTGTTGCCGATTAGCTTCTGTACCAGAACCATACCTCTAAACCTGGAATCATAAAAAAATCTGGACAAAGGCCCATGAACAACAGGTACAACTTGTCAAAAATGTGTATGCTAACAAATGTGCATACATAATTATGTAACCCCACCCAACCCACTGGAATTGTGGGATATCAACTTAAATGCAAACTGAAAACAGACAAAATAAACAGATTTACATTAATATCTAAAACTAAAATACAAATTTGCTTCTACACCAATATTAAACAAAATATAAAATTAGAACAAATTAGTGTTCAGAGATTCTGCTAAAAGTAATCTACTAAAACTGAATGACCTCACCAAATTCAAAATCCCCCACTGTGTATGCAGAAACCTTTGCTGCCAGACTTTATGCACATGTAAAAATGCTGTCCTCCAAAGTAAACACAATTTAAGAAAAAACCCAAACCCAAACATAAACAGACTGCATAATAAATAAAAAAAACACAACACCTAAAACGCGGCTTCAACGCTTCTGTGGATCCCTAGTGATATCTGCATTGCTTACTGTACTTATTTCCTTGCTTCGCTTGAAAGAAAGTTACTGTTTGTCGTTTTTGCATTTAAGTTACCTGTAACACATTGCACTCGTTACCTAGCACTTGCTCACTAAAGCAATTATAAGTCAGCACTAAAAATTAAAAGCACTACACCCTCGCTCCCCATTGGCCCTTGTTTTCAATTATAAAGGAATTCCCAATATTATTCTAGCATGTCCAAAGGTCAGTTGTCAATCTCCTCTCCGGTCCAGCTGGTGAATATGGGAATCTTGAGGCAATGTTACAACTGCCTCATGTACACAGACAACCCTCTCCTCCTCCCAACAAATTCCAACACATGTGAGAGATGCAACCATATAGCCAAACTGGAGGCTAAGCTCTCTCAACTCAGTACTGGCATAACCAGTCAGGAGGAGAAGGAAACCACACTCACTACAATTCCAGTCTCACATAGACCTACCACGACAGCAAGCCAAACACATAATCACACAAAAACATACTCGGAGGCTCTAAATAAAGATCTGCCTAAGCAGCAGAGACCTCCAAAGCAGACACCCAAGCAACCGCTACCCCAAAACAAAACACGTGCAACACATATCTCACAAAGCCAGTGTGCCATACAGTCACAGCCCTTAAGGCTAAACAACACACCTGATACACTTATAATAGGTGACTATCATCAGGCACACTGAAGTCCCGCTCACCAGGCTGAACAAGACTGTCACGGTGAGCAGCCTGTCTGGCGCTAGGATCCGCCACATAACACAAGCACTCAGGTCACTCCAAGGCAAGTACAAATATGACTCTGTCATTGTCCATGCTGGTGTGAATGACCCGAGACGTACCTCCCTGGACTACATGAAGAGAGACAGAGGAGCTCTCTGAGCATGTAGCCCAGGCTGGTATGACCCTGACTTTGAGTAGCATCTTACCCTCACCAAGAATGATGCCACAATATGAAGACAAGATGATCAATTTCAAAAACTGGCTTAAGTATTGGTGTCATTCATTCAAAGGGGATCCAATGCCTGTCAGCTTGGGATGATATGCACGACAAGCCACGATGCTTTGCTAGAGACGGCTTGCACCTGTCACCCCTGGCCTTTCGGATATTGGCAAAGGCTCTTGCTACCCCCATAGTGCCTTTTTTAGGCAAGGCTCAAAAGACAAATCCACCTCCATAGGTATCACAAGGGATAAGAAACTAAGAGTAATGCTACTCAACGCCAGAAGTCTAAACCTCAAGATGCACGCACTCGAAACTCTCCTTAGCATGGAGAGCATAGATATCTGTGCAGTAACAGAAACCTGGTTCAGGACTCCCGAGAGCACCCCAGCACTACCAGGTTATACCTCATACCATGCTTTTCGGCCCCAAAATTTGGGCCGAACCACAAAAGGAGGGGGGGTATCGATATTCAAAGATACCCACACCTCCAGGTTGGTGGCAAAGCACGAAGCATCAGAGACTATCCATGTGCAACTAACAGTGGGTAAAACTGCCTTCCAGTTTATAGCCTGCTACAGACCACCCTCCCAAACCCAGGAACCCCACTCAGCCTTCCTGAGAACACTGGAAAATATGAAGGTCTCTCCGAACACCATTATATTGGGTGACTTCAACTACCCAAACATAGATTGGGAGCAGTACTCTAGCTCCAACACCCTTGCCCAAAGGTTCCTAGAATTCATAAACTCAAATGCTATGGAACAACTTGTTACCACTCCCACAAGAGGGGAAAACATACTGGACCTGATCACCACCAACATGGGGACTCTATGCTCCAGACCAGAAGTGTATTCCTTACTGGTAAGATCAGACCATAAACTGATCTCATTGGATATTCACATCTCGACCCCACCCCCTGCCCAGAAAACCACAGTGAAAAACTTCTCTAAAGCAAATTTTGCACTCCTCAAAACCGAGGTGGAATCCTTCAAAGCCCCCGGGCCTGTGGAAAATATGGCCCAGACCGCAGAATCCTTTATAAATGCATTCTATGAACACCATCAGGAATGCATGGATCATGCAATCCCAAGTAAAACCAAGACCCAATCCTCCAAAGGCAGACGACCTGTCTGGTGGACCCCAGCCATAAACAAACTATACAATAGAAGGAGGAAGCTGCTACATGATAGAGCAAAATCCCAAAAAGGGAAGTAATCTCTGATCAGTATTAGCAAAAAACTAAGGGCACTCATAAAATCGTCAAAGGCCAGCTTTGAGAGAAAAATTGCACAGGACACTAAGGATAATCACAAGGCTTTCTTTAGTTATGTTAGGAACCTGGGTGGGAATTCCCAGATATGCTCAGAATTAGTCCAAAATGACAAAAAATACACCGAACCCACAGACATTGCCAACGTCCTAGCTGACAGGTTCAGCGCAAACTTCTCCCCCCCCCCCTCCCCACCAAAAGGGCAAATATCTATCCCAGCAGAGTGCTGCCCCCTGACATCTCAGATGCTCAGGTGGGAGCCGCCCTCTCAAAAGCAAAAAAACACAGCAGCAATGGGACCAGACAGTGTCCCAGGCTGTGTCCTACATGAACTCCAAGAAGAGCTAAACCCAAACATAAAACTACTGTTCAATCTCAGCCTTACTACAGGATATGTACCCAAAGAGTGGCGTACAGCAACAATGGTCCCTCTCCACAAAGGTGGTGCCTCAACGGACCCTGGAAACTATCGCCCCATAAGCCTGACTAGCTTGGTCTGCAAAGCTATGGAAAGGATCATCATGGACATCATAAATAAAGATATTGGGGACCTACAGACACTGGATCCTACCCAGTTCGGCTAAGGGCAGATCCTGCCTCTTAAACCTGGTTGACTTCTTTGAAGCAGTCACCAAGGCCATTGACGAAGGGAAGGTGGTCCACACAGCCTATCTGGACCTCGCAAAAGCCTTCGATACAATACCCCACTCGGGCATTATAGATAAGCTCACCAGCTTAAATATAAACCCCTATGTCACTAGATGGGTTGCAAACTGGCTCAAGGACAGAACCCACATGGTTAGAATTGCTGGAGCCATGTCAGACTCCAAACCAGTTACAAGTGGCGTCCCACAAGGCTCAGTCCTGGGACCTCTCTTGTTTGGTATATATTTCTCGGAGGTACAGGCCAACACGGAAGGACTGTGGCTGACCAAGTTCACAGATGACTGCATACTGGGCGCCATAATAGACACTCCAGCCGACACAAGCATCCTCCAAAAGGGCCTCATAGAAACAGACAACTGGTGCCAGAGCCATGGCCTCAAGCTAAACGCCAAAAAGTGTATAGTCATCCCCTTTGGCAAAAACAAAGTGCCCACAAATTACCACATAGGTGGTAATCCATTAAGTACAGAAGTAATTAGGGACCTGGGGACCCAAGTTGATAGCAATCTCTCATTTGACAACCACGTGGCCAAAGTGGTTAGAAAAACATTTTATATAGCCCACCTAATCATGAAAGGATTCACATCTAGATTAGGGGAGGTCATCGTGCCTCTTTACTCATCCCTCATCAGGCCCATAATAGAGTACAATGCCCCTTTTGGGATGTACCTTACCAAACACCTGCAGCAACTGGAAAGACCCTAAAAGTACCTCACCAAGAGGATCAAAGGGCTCAAACAGATGCCATATGCTGCCCGGTTAAAGAAACTCCAGCTCTACTCAGTGGCATACCGCCTGCTCAGAGGTGACCTGTGCCTGACGAATAAGGCCATGTCCAACCCGGAATTAAGGGACATGCTGCACCTCAAAAAATCCAAATCCCATCAAGCTACACGCCGAGACTTGAACCTCAGCACTGAAATAAATAGGACATGCTGGAGGGACAGATTCATAACCCAGAGGCTCCCTTCACTATGGAATAAAATCCCAGTCCAGGTTAGGCAGAGTCCCTCATTGACTCTCTTCAAGAGGAATCTTGTTGAGTGGATGGGAGATCATAGGTTTACCCTGGGTATCACTTCTGTGCCACTGTTAGACAGAGGCACAGTATACTAACCTCGAAAAAGGGCATAGCAAAATTAATTTAAAATGGGTGGCGAAAGCCAAACATACTCTGGCTAGGCTTATAAATGCCCTAGGGCAGATAGCCTAGTATGAACCTATGAACTCACTGCTCACAAATGGTAAACAACTTTCAAAATGCTTTTACTAAACTAAGCAGAGAACTCTTGATTCTGAACAAATCAAACAGAAGGTTGAACAGGCTTACGGGTCTATACTTACCCGGGTCTGCCTGCCTTCAAACAGGGTTTGCTCCCATCAAATCGAGAACAGCAACAGTCATCTCCTTACACAAACATGGGACATCAATGGACCCTGGGGAATTACAGACCCATGCGCCTAATCAGCAAAGCTATGGAAAGTATCATTATAGAGCTAAAAAAATAACGACACATGGAACCTGCACTCTCTCTACCAAAGGCAGAACCTTAACGTTCTGAAGGCAATGGGTGAGGCCAATAGTGCACATTGTATATCTACACCTTGCCAAGGTGTTCAACATCATCACACACCTGGTTATAGTGAATGAACTCTTCCAGTTAAATATAAACCCTGTGTAACTCGTGCATGGCAAAGTGGTTCATAAACAGACTCAGAAAACTATGGTGAGGAGCTCTACCGCCTCCAAAAGACCCAACACTAGCAGTCCTTGGGATTCTGCCCTTGGGCCACTACTCTTTGGCATTTAATTTCTGAGGTCACATAAAACTGTAAAGGTTTACAGCAGATCAAACTTGCACATGGCTGTAAACTTTGTGTCATCATTAAATTCCTCAATGGACACCAAGAATCCAAGATACTCCAAGAGGCCCTTTTCCAAATAAATGTCAGGCGTCAAGTTCATGGGCTAAAACAAAATGCCAAGAAATGTGTCATAGTATCCGCCAGCAAGCATGACCTGCCTTTTAACTCTCACAATGAGTACACCCTCTGAAAATTGATCATGTAGTCGGGGATAAGGGAACCAGTGCTGACAAGGGAACTGTCCTTTGATCACCACATATCCAAAATTGTAAAGTAAAGAAGTCTTTACACTTTTAGATATAAGCTGTGCTAAAAGTGTGTCCATACTCGGGGATGAATCATTCCACTGTACGAAGCTCTCATTAAGCCAACCATTGAATACAATGCCCCTTTCGATATATACCTATCCAAACACTTGTCACAACTGTAATGACCACAACGCTTTCTCACAAAAAAAAATATCAAAAATCAAGGGTCTAAAATTATTAAACAAAATAACGACTACCTCAATTCATCATTCCTCTTCTCAGTATCGTATATACATACATACATACAACCTCTGCCTCACATACAGAGCCTCATCTGACCCCATCCTGTCAGACCGGTTACATATTCCAAAGTCCAACAGTAGTAGGAATACTCACTTGAGGTATCTCAATCTCTTCTGCAACACCAATAGGACATGCTGGAAAGATAAGTATCTATCATAGAGATAACCACTTCTATGAAACCATCTTCCATTCTACACGAAGCAAAGTACTTCTTTTTCTATTCAAAGGTAATTTGGGTAACTAGATAGGAGAGATTAAATTCACCCCCCAGGACCCCCAAGAGGAGAAATTTGCATAAACTACATAATGTTTGTGCAGAGAGATATCCAAGCATATTTTTATATGCAGCCTTCCATCCTATAAACATTATATAAATACACAAGTACGTATTTTACAGGCGTTTTTTTTCACACCCCACTATTACAACTATGGACACCACACTGACTGTGCTGACACATGTATTACCAACAGTTACCAAGACATTGGTGCCATAGTGAAAGTGGCTGCCAAAATTCAGTGCAAGGTACAACTTCAGCTGACAGCACTTTTCTCTTCATTCACTAATTAAATCTCTACACCTGCGTTTCACTTAAACATAAAAAAGCTGCACTACAGCAATTCATCTAAGTTTTCCAACCCACCAGGCTTTTAAATCTAACCACCACTTCCTTTAGGTTTCTTAGTGAACAGACAACTATAAAGACTGAAAAAAGCACCGTTGTCCGACTCGGGACTATTGATAAATGTACATGCTATAAAAAGGCAAAAATAAGTACTATAGCTTGTGGTAAAATGCAATTAATCATCACGTAATGAAATCAGGCATACACATGTAGTGCAAAAGGTCAGATATGCCGGTACAACCCCATTGAAAAGGCAGAAGGCACATAAGATAAGTGAAATGTTAAATGTGACCTGCTGGTGGTCCAACTAGGACTCTCAAAATTATAAAGCAGCAGTGGAACACATTTTCACTCAAAAATGTTTTTTCTCATCTCTTTAGCCATCGTTATAAACATTTACAGTATTACTTACAGTTGTCTAGTAAAGTCGCACGATTGCATTTTTTTTTTCTTTTTTCTCTCTTACCTGGAGGAAGTCGAGCCGATCCTCTCTCCACCTGTCCTGTGCTGTGACTGTATCCTGACCTAGCTGGCTGACCGCCCTGAATGATCCTCCTCCTGAGTAGTCTAGGAAGGGATTCAGATATCAGATTCCTGGGACTGGGAAATTGTCAGACTACTACTAGTCTACACTACAGTACATTTCCTGCTACAGACTGGGTTTACTGGACTGAATTCTGCATCAGCACGCAGCTTTCCATAACTACTTATATTAATTTAGCAAGCCAACTCACTGGTCGCCACTGCTGTCCCAAATCCACCACTGTACTGAAACATGTATGAAGTACGAACTACTCAACCAAAGGCTTAAAAAAAAAAAAAAAAACCTAGAAAAATACACAATATAATAGCTCAGTAAAGTGCTTACCAGTTGTGTTAGATAAAAAAGCACCAATTTAAATCCAAGCTGTTTTTATTTTTAAGCCATAATATTGTGAAGTCTGTGAATGTAGAGGTAAGACAGAGAATGAGCCCCTGCTTGCCCCGCAGCCGA
Source organism: Protopterus annectens (assembly GCF_019279795.1). Taxonomy (NCBI): domain Eukaryota; kingdom Metazoa; phylum Chordata; order Ceratodontiformes; family Protopteridae; genus Protopterus; species Protopterus annectens. The sequence goes on along the minus strand of NC_056746.1, from coordinate 1,059,199,379 downwards.
ATTCTAAATTTTTTAAACAGGCTGGCAGTCTGCTCACATCATCACACATGCCCCCGCATGTAATGTCAACAACTACTTCAGGGAAAAAAAAATTTAAAGACCAGGAATTTTGGGAACTGAAAAGGCCACTCTGAAATTTGTGGCACCCCATTATTTTGCCCTTAACACTGGTAAATACCAAGGAATTCAGTACAGTTGAGAGGTATGACCTAGAAGATGGTCTATAATCTCGCAGGGGGAAGAGAAGCTACAAAGTGCGAGTACTTGGAATTTGAGTTTGTATGAGCCTTTCTAAAGTTGGGGTGAATTTCAATTTTTCTTAATTTACAGTTATTGCCAGGTAAGAGCAAATGTGAAGTACATGGTCTCTTGCTTCTATTAAATGATGCCTGGTTGGAGTGGTAATGAACCAACTGTCTAGATAAGGAAACACCCCGAATCCCTGCAGTCTCAAGTGACCTGCTACTGCCATACACGAACACCCTGGGGCTGTGGGGAGACCAAAAGGGCAGAACTCTGAACTGAAAGTGACTGGCTCTCAGCCGGAGTGGAGGAATCTTCTGGATCATCTGTATATGGTAATACACATCCTGAAGATCTATTGAACACATCCTGAAGATCTATTGAGCACATCCAATTGTCTTTTTCCAAAATCGCAAGACTGGACTGTTCTCTGACCATCCGGAATTTGGTTTAAAGAACTGGATTTGTTCAGTACACTGGGATCCAAAATCCCTCTCCAGTCCACGGTCTTTTGGCACTAAAAAGAATCTTCAGTAAATTCCGGACTCTCTCTGGTCTGGTGGGACTTCTTGGAAGACTCTTTCTAGCAGCTCATGGATTTCTAGACCGGCTTGTTCCCTCTGACTAGGTGGAATGTCAGGGATTTTCTTGCATGTGGGAAGAGGAAGAGAAAAGAGAACTGTATTGCCTCTGGATATAATCCTCTGCAGCCAAGCATGCAATGTTATTTGTAGCCAGGCATTTTGGTGCAGGGATAAGCGCCCCCTGACAGCCTTCAGATGACAAGTCGGGTCTACTTTCAGGAGCACTGGTTGGATTTGCCACAGAAAGAATCCCGGAAACCTTGGTTTTGTGGGCCACCTCTGCTACAGGGGTGGCATCTTCCACTGAAGTTCCCCCCTCTGCCCCTGGGGGAACTACCTCCATGCGTGTCCTGAATTGGCCCTTGGGACTTTTTGAACAATATTTTTCCACCGTTTCTCTGACTTCTAGAGGATGGTCATTGAGGAGTGGAAAAACGTACACCCACAGCAGAAAGCGTCTTTCCACCTTTCTTATACCCGGACAAAGTTCCTCTAACCTTTGAACAATACAGGGACGATCTACTAAAGGGTGCATTGATGAATGAAGACTTAAATGACTCCACAAAGTCACATAGCCGCAGCCAGGTGTCTCTCCAATGGCAATGCCTGAACCTAGTGGTCCCTTTGGCTGTATGAGCGATGAGCCTCAGACAAATTGGACACAGACTCTGGGGTAGCCAACTGAGAACCACCTTTGCTTGGACAACCTCAGAAATGGTTCTTGCAATGGTATCGGATAACTCCTTGAAGAAAATCACATTGAAGTCTGGTGAAGTGTACAAAGAAATTCAAGGACCTTAAGTAAAGATAGATGAAGCATAGACCCACTTCTCAAAACTATCCATCACCAGAGACTGTCTGTTTGATGGACGGAGAGAGGAACTCCTTTCGGCTAGTTCCTTTTTTTTGTGGCTGCTGCCATAACCATGGCATCAACAGCCAACCCTTTCGCCCAGAACTGTTGGTCTTCAGGGGCAGACAGAATTTTGTCAGGGCTCCTGGGGATAGGTTCAATAGTATCAAGGGGCTTCCATCCCTGCCGAGAGATTAAATGAAGGAGCTCATCAGCAGGTGGAGTCACTCAAAGAGGTAGATGGTAGAGTGTCAAAAGCCTGCAGGTACACCAATTACTTGGGAGAGGGATTTTGGGGCTTCCTGTCACCCCTCTGTTTTAATATTTCAAGGACGTCTCCAAAGGAGGTGACCTTGGAGATCCCTCTCCAAAGTCTTCAGTGACCGATTCCTCTGGGGAATCTAAGTGCTTCCTCGTGCACTTTTTCTTCTGAGGAACCTCCTCAGAGAGAGAGAGAGAGTAGAACATCAGAGAACTTTTGAGCCATGGGATGACCTGGGGAGGTATCAGAAGAACAGGGAATTCCTGTCTGAGAATCCTGTGGTTTTGGCACCCACTGGCCAAGTGGAGGTACTGGTTTAATATCCAGGCAGAAGCAAGGCAAGGAAATCTGCTCCGAAGTGGAAGGGGCTAACTGCTGCAATTAAGGCTCTCTCCATAGCCTCGAAAGATGGACCCCCCCAAACCGGGAAGGCAGCCCAGAAAAGAGAAAGACTGCCTTGGAACCATGGTCACAACCCACTCTGAGTAGACTCCTCCAGAGGCCAAAGCTGCTGCTGTTAAACTAATCTGTGCCAAGGCTCCGAACAAAATAGCAGTCAACTCTAGACCCTCTGAGCCAACAGGACAGATGCGGCTCTGGGAGGTCTCCGGTTCCAACTGAACTGAACTCGGAGCGAGAATCAGATCTGAAGACACTGACATCTTTAGCTCCGATACAGTCTGTGCCAGTGAACTCTGTGCTGAGGGCTCTAATGCTTCAGCTGAAGTTAGATGAGGAAGAGCCAGAGGAGTAAAAGGAAACCTCAGGATGACAAGCCCATGGGGGCCAGAGCCACAATGGAACCTGTCAATCCTCTAGCCTAAAGTATCTTATTCACCAGTCTCTCCACATCATCTTCAGTTCAGCTATTAGTGGAATAGAGAAAGAATGGATGGTGATTTTGGTCTTTACAGGAAGAGTGAAGGCAGCCTATCTGGAAATTGAACAAACAAGGAGAGTATGAAGTTCAAGGTAGTGTTAACATGGAACACTCCCAGACAGCTTGCTCGGTACGAAGGAAAAAGTCTGCATCGATAATTGCGGTGAAGATGCTTCTCACCAGAAACCTCTGGTATCAAAGGCTTGTTTGATCCAGTAGGTTCGATTCCAAAGAAGGTGTTGGAACTGGTGTCTTGGGTACTACATCTGTTAGTTCTAAGAAAACTGTAGGAACCAAAAGGACCAGCTTTTTAGAAGATGGTGCTGAGGGAGAAATTTGCACAGACGCACTCCTTTTCTTACATTTCCTCTGAGGATTTAGTGGATGAAGAGGAAGGAGGAGATGACATATCAGTTTTAACTTATCTTTTTCAGAACCAGATATGGCCTTACTCAAAGCAGACAGGATAAGACCCTTCAAGATTAAACTTTATTTTGTCTTTCTACTAAGGCCCTGTGGCTAAAAAAATAGCCTATTGAGCAGGTCTCTTGAAGTTGAAGGGGACCTATGCAGTATATACATAGTAAGTACGCATTTAATTAAAAAAAAAAAAAAAAAAAAAAATTTGTGCCCAAATTTCTGGCTTTTCTTAAAGCCAGAAGGGGCTTTAGGTTGATCAGCCTCAGCCATGTCTTACTCCAAAAAAGGAAAGCAGGCCAGACACAGCTAAGAAACAAAAGAAAGTGTGCCTGTGTGTCACTTTCCTGGCAGTTTTCTTAGAGAGAAAACACTAACAATGATAGCTGAGAATACGCACGTATTACATAGGAAAGATACAAGAGAGTATGGAAAAGTTTAGGGGAAGTCTGTAAGAATTTATATGACAAGGTAAGAGAGGTGAAAGACTACTAAATAGTTAAAATATAAAAAACAAAATTAAACTTTTGCTTAACTTGCTCGAGAGTAATGGCAACCACGTGTCACAATAAGTGGCAAACAAGATCGGAAGTAACAGAGAAATACTAGGAGTAAGGATTAGGTTACAGTGTTTTTGGCTTCTGTGAGCTGTAGTATTGGCAGAGTCCGTTCCGATGCTCAGAACTAAACCCATGTTGAGGATAAAATGATGACTGACATCAAATCCAAAAATTGCACTCAAATGTTTACCATTTAACCCAATCATTTACCCCTCCTCCCATCACAAGTAAAATGCACATATTCCAAATCTTAACATCTAAAAGTAAACAGATATAGATTTCATCGCTGTGCACTCTCACACCACTCTTCAGTAGGGAAAGAATAGTGGTTATTCAAGAACAAACAAACATGTATGCTTGGAGGATCTACAAGATTAGTCAGATCTGCCTGAGGGACAAGTCTTCTGGCAAAACAAATCCATATATACCGGATGGCACTAAAGACAAAATGCAAAACCCAACCAAATGGCTCAAAAGAACATATCCTAAGCGCTCAGTATTTGCTAAATTTGTCAACAACTAACTACTAACCAAACTATGTGATGAATGCTGCAAATATAGTACCAATAATTTACATACTTGAGCTGTATTCCGGCAAAAGTACAGCAAACATCTGATAAAAACAGCAGCAAAAATCGAGAAGTACAAAAGTAATCTCAAACAATTTCTGACCAACATTATAAACTTTTAATGATGCCACAAGTAAATACAACTCCAAAAAGTATTGGGGCTTACCTCCTTTTGTCGATTGTCTACAATTTATGCAACAGTGGTACACTGAATGTCAGAATACTGAATGCACACTCTTGAAATGTCAAAACATGCAACATTATGTATGCTGTATCAGCACACAGGTCAACAATATTGTTTGAAGGGCTATTAGACTTAGAAACTAACATTAAGATTGGTCAGGGAGCTCAGCTCTCCAAACATAGGCAAGTTGATATTTTGATTTCAACATTAACACTTAAGCATCTTCTGACACTTCACAGTACAAATGACTTTCCGTACAACGGAATACTGAAACAAGAAAACTCCAGAAAACTACCATTTTTAGTAGGGAAAGTAGGCACAAAAAAAAAAAAAAAAAAAATCAAGACAACAGGTACTACTGGTTCACAGTTACAAGTAGAAGTCAGTCGAATCAGATCACATTTTATGAGTGGATTACAGGAAAATTGTACTCCGGGTAGAGGATGCAGAGCATCTAGACTAGTAGTGTCTAACAATGTTGTGGGAAAACAGTAAAATATACAGGGTAGGCTCAAGATTAAGCACGACTGTTGTACGACTGAATACAGGGGCACAAATGTTTGTGATGAGAGGGTCAAATCTTGGAAAGGGAGTTAAAGGAGTCAGTCCTGGATCGGTTTCAATTCAATATGTTCATAAAAGACATGCCTGAGGGAATACAGAACACAATCTGTCTCCTCAATGACAACCTAAAGTTAAGAATACAGAACACAATCTGTCTCCTCAATGACAACCTAAAGTTAAGTAGTGGAGGATGGGGTGATTTCAAAGGAAGGAAGGATTTAGAATGGTTGACTAAGAACCAAGATGGACAATTTAGTTCAATGTGATCACATGGAAAGCACTGCACCTGCTTCATGGACGCCACCTCCCCCAAAACTATGAAGAGAAGTATCAGAAAAAGTGGAAATGTTGGCAGTGGAGCATAAGAGGCCAGCAGAATGTACAGTTACCCTCATGGGAGGGAGACCCAGAAGTAAAGAGGTAATGCTTCTCAACCCACACCTAAAACTACAGTGGGTAGTATTGGAGGCCATACATCAGACAAGCCACCAGAAGGAAGCAATGGATGGAGAACAAATTGCATGACCACAGACTACAGCAGCTTCTCACTAGGAGTCCAGAAGAGAGAGTATGGAAGATGTACATGGTTGTGGTTTAGCTGAATAGGGGGACACAAAAGTTTGTGGTGAGAGAAGCACACGTGAGTGAGATCTGAAGACTGACCAGAGAAAGAACAGGGAACACACACAGCAACCTGTCAAGACCAACTACTGCCCAGAGCTGCAAAAGCAGTTCACTGAAAGCATTCAAAAGGGAGTAGAGCAGATGTCAAAGACATGGCTGGAAGGATGCAGAATGCTAACCACAACTGAAGACTGCACTAGATAGACAATGCTATCTGCTGTCAAGCCAATGGGACATACTATGTTAAATAATTCAGACAACACTTCATTAAAAACTGCAGTCCCCAGTAGTACACAACATTCAAAAAATTCAACAAAAAAAAAAAAAAAAAACACACACCACAACCTTACGACTATGTCTTATCAAAACAACGATATCATCAGCCTTCTAAGACTGCTTGGATAATAGTTACTTAAAATGAATAAAAGCAGTAATATACCTCTCATTTAGGCCAATCTCATTAACAAATACAGGACTGTAAAAATATAAGCATTTTACAGCCAAAACATGAAGCCCATGAATACTGTTATCCAAGCAGATACACTAGACTAAACTAATTTCATAGGTAGGTACTAGACTATCGGCCCTAGGGCCTATAAAACCTATCCAAAAAGGTACCCTGGCTTTCGCCACCCAAGAAAATGACTTTCCTGTGCCCCTGTCTAACAGAGCCACAGAGGTGATCCCCGGGGTGAATTTCCTATTTCCCATCCAATCAAGATCTTTCTTGAAGAGTGCTAATGAGAAGCCGTTTTTGATATAGATGGGTAGTTTGTTCCAGAGTATGGGAAGACTCTGGGACAGGAATCTATCCCTCCAGCATGTTCTGTTTACTGTGGTGACAAGATTTAGGTCCCTGGAGTGTGTAGCTCTCAGGGATTGGGATTTCTTTAAGTGGAGCATGTCCAACAGCTTTGGGTTTGCCATAGCTTTGTATGTTAGGCAGAGATCACCTCTGAGTAGGCAATATGCGACTGAGTAAAGCTGGAGTTTTTGAGACTGTTCACATAGGTCATCTGTTTGAGGCTGGTAATCCTCTTTGTGAGGTATTTCTGCAGCCTTACCAGTTGTTATATGTCTTGCGAGGTACATATCAAAAGGGGTGTTGTACTCTATAATGGGTACAATGAGTGACGAGTAGAGGGGAAAAATTACCTTTTTTCCTGGATGAGAAACCTCTTATGATTAGGTGTGCCACATAGAAGGATTTCCTGACTACTGTGGCGATGTGATCAAAGGAGAAACTACTGTCCACCTGTGTCCCAAGGTTTCATCACACTTTCGGTGTTAAGTAGACTACCACCCATGTGGTAGCTCATGGGTACAGAGTTTTTACCAAAGGGGAAGACAATGCACTTCTTGGCATGGAGCTTGAGGCAATGGCTTTGACACCAGGCATCTGTCGCAGTGAGGCCTTTTTGTAGGATGTCCACATTGTTCGAGTTTCAATTATGGCTCCTAGTTTACTGTCATCTGCAAACTTCGTTAGCCAAAGATCTTCTTTGTCAGCTTGTACTTCAGAAAAGTAGATGCCAAACAGGAGAGGACCCAAGACTGAACTCTGTGGTACTCCACTTGTCTGAAGTCGGATTTGAAGTCTGCTACTTTCACAGTGTGGGTTCTGTCAGTAAGCCAGTTGGCAATCCATCTTGTGACATAGGGATTTATACCTAGTTTAGGGAGTTCATCTATAATTCCAGAGTGGGGGATGGTGACAAAAGCCTTGGGGAGCTCTAGATAGGCTGTGTGAACCACCTTACCCTCATCTATGACTGATGACTGCTTCAAAGAAGTCAGTCAGGTTTAGGAGACATGATCTGCCTTTTACAAACTCAAACTGGGTGGGGTCCAGAGTTTGGAGATTACCAATCTCTTTGCAAGTTCCACGAGGATACATTCCATGGCCTTGCAGACCAGGCACGTTAGGCTAATGGGGCAGTAGTTCCTGGGGTCCCATGGGTGGCTCCCCCTTTGTGGAGTGGGATAACCGTCACTGTGCGCCATTCAGTGGGCACAAAGCCTGAGGTGAGGCTATGATTGAACATGGTGCTTAGATGGGGTGCCAGTTCATTCTATAGTTATGTTGTCAGGTCCCATGGATGCTGTGTTCTTGGCTTTGGAGTGTGTGGTTTTTACCTGTGCAGCCGTGATTACAGGAACTTTGCATTCTTCCGGTACAGAAATGGGCCCTTTAGGGGATGTGGGGGGGGGTTAAAGTTAGCAATATCAGTTGGTTCTATATATATTTACTGCCATTGTGCTGCAACTCAGAGCAGATCAGAGTGTTGCCATTGAGATTCTTGACATAGCTATAGAATGCTTTATGGTTGTCTTTAGAATCAGTGGCAATTTTGTTTTCATAACTAGCTTTGGAGGATTTTATGAGGGATCTCAGCTTTTTACTGAGGTTGACCAGGGAGTTCTTCCAGTCGTGGGATTTCACTCTTTTGCAACAGTTTCTTTCTTCTGTTGTAGAGTTTTCTTATGGCAGGGGACCACCAGATTGGCTTCCTTTTTTGGAGAATAGCATCTTGGTTCTGGTAGGGATAGCATGATCCATGTACTTGTTTAAGCGCTTATAAAGTGCTTTTGTGTAGTATTCAGCAGTTGTACCTCTACTGCCCGTCTGCATAGGTGTTGTGAAGTTTGCCACTTCTGTCTTAAGAAGCGTGAACTTGGCTTTGGAGAAATTTTTTTACGATGGTTTCCCCGATGGGGGCTGGGAGCAGGATGTGGATGTCTAGGCCGATTAGCTTGTGGTCTGATCTGACCAACGAGGAATTGATCTCTGGTGTGGAACACCAGTCGCCCGTGTTGGTAATGACCAGGTCCTAGGATATTGCTGCCCCTGGTTGGGGTGTGGATACGTTGATTCATTCATTCATTCAAGGCGTTGGAAGTTGGTACATTAGTAGTTTTCCCAGTTAATGGTAGAGTAGTTAAAATTGCTCATTATTAGGGTGTTGGGTTGTACCCTAATATTTTCCAGTGTATCAAGAAATGATGAGAGGGAATCCTGGGGCATGGTGGGGGATCTGCAGCAAGTTACAATTTGGATTGCAGTCTTGCCAAGAGTTAGATACACTTGGATAATCTCAGATGCATTATGCTGAGCAACTAGCCTGGAGGTGTGGATATCCTTAATGAATATGGACACGCCTCCACCTTTAGTGTTTTGGTCCATGTTAGGTGGCAGAAAGGTGTTGTATGAATTATAGCCTGGTAATGCAGGGGTGCTCAGAGCGTAACACATACATTTAATCTTAATCTGTAGATAAGATTATCAAAAACAGCACTGATCATTAGTCAAGCAAGCATTCAAGTCCAAACAATTCAAAATATTACTTCTAGACAGACTTTTAAAACAGAGGTACAGAAAGAACGGATCCCACTGGGTCTCAGCATGGGATACATTTCTGGATTTACTTAAATTTATACTACAAAAGGGCCTTCAAGAAGAAGCTGCGAAACAGGTTCACAAATTACGTTTGTGCAATCAAAAACTTCCCCATAAATTCAGAAATAACTATGAAATCAGTACTGACCAGTGAGGTCTACTTTTACTTGTGCTGCATTAATAAGCCACTCTCCCAGCAATCTCAAAATTACAGGTTAACTATGGGGCAATTCAAATCAAAACCAGAGATAAAATGAAAAACTGTCGACAGTAAAGATTTTATCAGCTGTATTTTAGTTTTCACAAACTTCAGTTCTCAGTTTTAACAAGCAAAGGAATTGCATCTATTCCCATAAAATGCTATTCTATCAGAACGGCTGCAGAGTAACTGTGCTAGGACGCCTACTCTCAGTAATACTTATGTAATTAGCACCTCTAAAGAAACAAACTCTCAATCAGGAATTAACTATATTTTTAATCTATAATTACATCAACACTAAATGCATATCACACACACATGCACTACATGTAACACAATACACAACACATACATAGGCTCTAAAATGCTGAACAGCCACCCCAGCCCAATGTTCAAATACTGTATATAAAAGGTTAGAATTCACACTTGTGCGCACACAACACACACACAGCAATTCTTGACCACAATTAAAATGGCACTCTTATCCAGGAGTATACTGCAATACACAACTTTCAATGGATTATCCTTGTTTTCACCTAACAAAATTTCTCCTCAATTCCTACAGCACCAATCTACTCCATTGTACTGGGCTACATGACATTATTACATGTCAAAGGTTTAAAAGGTTTGATCCCTCATATGAAAACAAAAGCGGAAAACTGACATGCTTGTTACATGATTATACATCAGTTCATACCATAAAATAAAAAATAAAACTATACTACATCAGTTCATACAATCTTGTACAATTCCACAATAAGTCATTTCAATCGGCTACATCAGTAACACTGCACTACTCAGCCATTAAAATGTTCCACACACATTACACAATAAATCTGCCATATTACAAAAATCAATCATTACATTACTGGAGGTCTACACTACTTGATTTTTATTGAATAGCAGTAAAAGACATAGCTGAAATGCTATTAACAGTAAAATCACCAAATGAAATGTGATTAGTATTTCTGGTGACAGGCAGAACTACTTTCTTAGCTTCATCATTCCAACTTCCAACTCTCTTGTACGGCACCCCAATTCTTATCAATATTCAGTCTTCTCTGAAGACTAAACTGAACTGGACACCTGCTACAACAAATTGCCAAATTTGCTGCAAATGCCAAGTTCTCCACCCACCACTGTTCCGCACTACATCAGCTAAATTGGCTTGAATTCCCCCATCACCTCACATACCTCTACAACTAACTACTGCCCATAAACGTATATACCTACCCAGCAACCTTCCCATCCTTCTCCCACATTCTGACCATGTACCATCCTAATAGACGCCTCATCAGAAAACAAAATACTATTAAACATAGATAAACCTAAGCTCTCAGTCAGCCAAATGCTTATTCTTTTACTGTCTCCAAGGTACGGAAAAATCTTCCTCCCTCACTCAGGGCCATCTCCAATCCCACAGTATTTAAAAGAATCCCTTAAACTTCATCTCTCCTCACATTGGATATGCACCTGCACCCCTACTGACAACTTCAAAACCTCAAAACCTGACCCCTCTTTGAATCCTACTCAACTCCATAACTAGTTTATATTCTCCATTTCTCAGTCTTACCAATTTCACTTTGCTGTCACTTTAGCCTGTGCTATCCCTATCCTAAGCCTGCTGTCACCTTCTTTGACCCTTTAAAACTAATTGCTTATCACCACTATTAATTTTACACATTTAAACCTTTCTTTAACTACATTCAAATCATGACAGTAAAAATTTCTTCACTATTCTCAAATTTATACAAGGTCATTATCAATATTATTCTGTATCATCATTATATTATTTGGTACTTTTCCTTTATCGGGGCAACAGGTGTAAGGAGCACAAAACATTCTTACACTTGCACTTTAAATAACCACAACATATTTTAAAAATGTGAAGCCTTTTTTTTTTTATTTTATTATTGGAGTACTGCTCCTTATTATAATTTCATAGGCATTTATCAAGTCAGACAGACAAACCTAAAACCAAACTATGACTAGCAACAATACCCATTCTGAATTTGATTGTCATTTTAAATTGCATGAAAAAAAAAAAAACAGCTGTCCGAATTGTTGGCTCTCACCCTTAAGCAAAACATTTCAAGCATGTAATTACAGCGTTATTCAGTGTTTCTTTGCTTTCAAGGGAGAGGTTCACCATTTACACCGGTCCTTTTTAGATTATACCACTGGGACAGCCACCTTACAAACTGTTGCAAAACGGTGGTGCAACCGAGGGGATTTACAATGCTACCTTTCACTTTGCTATGTGTTGTTATTTGCCTTTGTCAAACTACAAAATATTCATCAAGACTGCTCCAAACTCAGGAAATTGAAAAACAAGTTAATGTATACGCTTTGTTTTCTTTTTGCAGGGGACAAATCCCTCAGCACACCTTTCAGCCGATGCTAAAGTTATATATTTCAGATGGCATCGCAGGTGAGGAAGGGCAAATTCCCTCATCCCCGGTATTCCTCAATTTTGCAAATAATAATAATAACAATAATAAATATGTGGTATCAGTGGCAGACAGTTGAATTATCCTACTACTGAAATGACCCAGTTCAGCAAGGGAACTGGCGTTTTATTCCAAGTGATCATTACACTTGTTGCCTCGATAAGTACCTTTTATTTTAATGTGCTACTACTGTCTTATATACTTTGCATCGTTGTAAAAATTCTTTGCATGTAATTAAATGTGGAGCTTTTCTCCCAGGCCTCCACTAAAAATGGACTCATCTCAGGCCCAGTGGACTTTCCCGGTAAACAAATGCAATAAATGTATAATGCATTGATTTTTAACAATTACATTGCAGCAAATTCAAAATCACTATATAATTTGCAGTCCAAAGACTAGACCAGCTAAAGTGTCATCAAATTAAATTGGACATCTTATCCAAAATCAAAAGCTTCCTGAAATTAAATGCGATTAATATTCTGGTGCCTTTAATAAAAAAAAAAATATTTAGAGTGTGCAGTTCGTCAGAGAATCTTGATAATTCTGTGACTAATCAGATACTACGAAAAAAAACAAGTTAAAAGCCCAATACTTGAAAGCTCTTTAGAGGGGGGGGGGGGAGGCACCACCCTCTCAGATTTAAGGGTACTTTTTCAGAGATCTCCACAGATTAGATTGTCTTCAAAGATGTTCAACTGCAATAATTGCTGGATATAGGTTATGCTCAGACTTACACCTATACTCTGCCAAAGGCATATGATCTACATTTGCAATTAATGTCCAGTACAGAACTCCCCACAGTAAGGAAATCACTAAACTATGTAAATCTACAATGTTCTATACTGGAAGAGAAGACATCCGTGGTATACAGTAACTAGATGCAAGAGATCAATATTCTACAAATAAAAGCATAAATGTAGAGATCCTAGCCAAAAAGATATGTTTTAGGATGAAAGACACAGAATCCCAACTACATGCAGAGTTTAAAGTTATCAAAAATATCACTTCAAATTAGGTACATTTCAGAAGAAATGTGTTTGATAGTTCTGTAAAAAAAGCTATAAACATAATGCATAAACACTTTTCTACCTTACATAAAATTGTTCTTCTTTCAGCTTTTCCCGGTTAGGGGTCGCTGCAGCAAAACTCCAGTCCGCTAATGATTGGCAGATTGTGCCGAGGTGCAAGCTCGAGGCCCAACCTTCAGCGAAGGCACACCCATTCTACACATGTGGAGATCTCTGAAAAAGTACCCTTAAATCTGAGAGGGTGGTGCCCCCCCCCCCCCAAAAGAGCTTTCAAGTATTGGGCTTTTAACTTGGTTTTTTTTGTGATGATGTGGATACTCTACAAAAGGGTCTTACAGAAACAGATGCTTGGTGCCAGAGCCATGGGTTCAAGCTCAATGCCAAGAAATGTATAGTTATCCCCTTTGGGGAAAAAAACATGTATCCGTGAATTACCATATAGGTGGCAGTACACTAAACACTGAAAGTATGATAAGAGACTTAGGGACACAGGTGGACAGTGGTCTCACCTTCAATAACCACAATCGCCACAACAGTCAGGAAATCCTTCTATGTGGCACACCTCATCACCAAGGGCTTTTCATCCAGAAAAAAGGTGGTTATTGTCCCACTGTAATTGTCCCTCATTAGACCCATTATAGAATACAACGCTCAGTTTGGTATGTACCCCTCAAGACACCTGCAACAACTGGAAAGGCCGCAGAAATACCTCACTAAAAGAACCACAGGCCTAAAGCAGATGCCCTACGCTGACCGCCTTAAAAAACTCCAGCTATACTCTGTCGCATATAGTCTACTCAGAGGCAATCTCTGCTTAACATACAAGGCCATGTCCAACCCAGAGCTGTTGGACATGCTACACTTAAAGAAATCCCAATCCCTCAGAGCCACATGCTCCAGGGATCTAAACCTGGTCATCACAATGAACAAAACATGCTGGAAGGATAGGTTCCCAACCCAGAGACTCCCCAGACTCTGGAATAGATTGCCCATACATGTCAAGCAGTGCCTCTTTGGCCCTCTTCAAAAGGAACCTTGATGACTGGATGGGAGAAAGGAAATTCACCCTGGGGATCATGTCAGTCACCCTGTTAGACAGGGGTCCAGGGAAGTAAATAGTGTGGGAAGAAATAGCCAGGGAATTGTTATGGCTAGGCTTGTATAAGCCCTAGGGCCGATAGGTTCATAGGTTAGTACTAGGCTATGTCTTTCGAATGCCACTCTACCACGGGGAGGACATGCAGACTCTACACATAAGGTGCTCCAGCCGAGAATCGAATGGGAGAACCTCTTGCTGTGAGGTAACAATACTACCACTGCACCACCGTGGCTTCCAAGTTACAAATAAATCACATTTGTTAAAAGTTTAAATATGGTAAGTGCAAGGGATCTGCAGAAAGCAGGACTGCTAGCAAATTCTATATACTTAGAATGCATTCAATCCCATTAACAGTTGTTTTCTACAGATTGATAGGATGTTTATCCCTTGGGACAAGAGCTGCCAGATTCAAACTTGGGTACCCCGGGTAAGTCTACCCCACTACTCTATATACTGCTTTTCTCCATCTCCGCAAGACACAGAACAAAAACTACTAGAGCTTTATGCATCTCTTTCGTTCAAATTGCTGTAACATCATTATTGGAAAACTATACAGTTTTTTGAAACATACTCTCCATGCATATTCTGTCAGAGTCTGCTGTGATGTTCTTGCATAGAGTCAGAAAATGGAATAACACTCAAAGAAAATTACCCACCAAAGAAACACTTAAAACTTATTTATTGGAGGACTTCCCTCAAAGAAGAACATACCAGACTGCAAACATTCTTCAACCATTGAAGGTTCTTTACGTAAAATCATAAGGAAACTATCCAGATATGGACAGAGAGATACATTTGGCTGGAGAAGACATCCCACTCAAGATGAACACAGCATGAAGATTCACTGAATAATCTATTAGATGAAAAGAGAACAAGTGTAAAGATTTTAAGGCCTAGTGAATCTTAATGCCCTACAAAGGAAGAATGCAAATGAAACAGGTTTTGTTTGCACCTTTTAATCTAAGCATAGGTCAATCCTGCTTAATAGGGACCATGAGCATCCATAACTACATGATACCAGATTTGGTCAACACTAGGAAACCAAATATGAAAAACAATGCCAAAACTGACTTGGTTCTGTTGGCGAGTAGCCACAAATGTTATGACAATCTCTCAAGGACAAATAACCCTCCTCAAAGGCTTTCGCTATTTATTTCTACTAAACAGAAAAACATTCAGTATGGCTTCCTCCAATTACAACTTGCAAAAAGTCTTTGCTGGGGCATTGCTGATTTAAACAAATAAAAAAATAAAAACTAAATCCCAAGCATTTTAGGGCTCTCAGACTTCAACATAAAGCAAAACTTCCAGCAATGTTGCAGCACAGATCAGACATCTACTTGGTTAACCTGGACTTATCCATGTTTAAACTACCATAAACATGAAAAATGCTTGCTCCACATTAATAGTTGCGGTTTTATAAAACACATTATTAAAAAAAAAAAAAAAAAAAAAAAAAAAAAAAAAAAAAAAATTTTCGCTTTTGTGGCATAAATCAGTGAAGCCTAACAGCAAAACTAACCTCTTCACTATGAAAGCTGATCTGGTAGAATATGGTAGTGAACTTCATGGTTGATGGAACTAAGGCTGTGACCAACGCTCAGAGTTCACCCAAAGAAGATGGCAATGAGGCTGCAGAAAGAACAGCAGCAAATATTTGTTGATTGAATGAGTGGGCATAAAACTGAGCAATTCCACTGCCACAGCAAAAAATATATGTGTTAGAGACCATTCAATTCACATGCAGTGACAGCTGCAACAGGGAAAAAAAAAAAAAAAAACTTGAAAGAAATACACATCTTAGTTAAGAAGGAAATGAAACACCTGTTTGGCAGATTACTCAAATCCAAGCACTTCGGCACAGTTGGCCTGCCAGCCAAGAAATGTTTTTTAAAGTTCTTGCAAAAACCAGTTTCATTACTTCAGTAATGCTGCTATCCCATCAACCAAACTCTGACACTCCCTTCTATAGTCTTCAATCTTTCCCAGCATCTGTGTCTTCTCTAGGGAATCCTATCATCATATTAAAAAGGCACATCATTTGAGTTTTAGTATCAAGCCTTCCAATGAAGGAGCTGGATTTAATGTCCTTAAATACTGAGTGGTTCAATCATCTTGCATTCCATGAAATTTTCAAAACATTCACCGGCATCAGAGAAAAGTAACATGTTTGGTGTACAGCTATACAATACAAGTTACCACTGGAAGAAGAACATAGCTTCGACCATTATGAGCTTCAACCATTATGAACCTTTGTTAACAAATGGAGGTCTTTACTCTTCAAGATGCCTTATCCAGACTTGCCACATGTTTTCATCCAGAAAGCAAGGGACTAAATTTTTGTACGTGTACAGGCACCTATACAAGGAAATAAACCTAATCAAGTTCTAATTACTGAACTCATACAATTGTACAGGAGTTATGCAAGGCACAAAGCACTTCAGTTAAAAACATGTATAAAAGCTAACTTGACAAGCAATACTACACGGAATGTATTGCGCTACTTCAAGTGTAATGTTAATGTTTGTTCTGTCAATGTGGCAGAATGCAAGGTAAACAAATTAGTAAGCAACACCCTCCTCATGAATAAACGTTATGCATAGTTAAAATTTTAAACAGCATTGGTATAACTTTTGTTCTATATATATATATATATATATATATATATATATATATATATATATATATATATATATATATATATATATATATATATATATATATAAAGAATAGTATTGCTACGAGTTGGTGGGAGGAGGAGGACAGTATCCGATGAACGACTACTTGGCTTAGGAAATACCGACAACTAAAGTAAGATTATGCAAGGTGAGAATCATTGATGAATACTCAGAATTACAACCTTTCTATAGTATGAAAGAGTTAAATGTTACAGTTTGGAGAATAATAAAAACACAACATTTAGTCAGCAGCACACTGTAAGCCAACTTTAAAACAGAAAGATGGTCTAGCCTACTTCTAAACCAGGAAAGAAATTACTGTAAACAGAGGCACAAAAAGAAAGTCAAGAGAAGATGGCAAAGACTTCAATAAAAAACATTTTTGAAAATTTACACAAGCCGGCTAGAGGCAATGCCTGGCCTTTTTGGCTTCATTTGAAATTGTTGTAATGATTTGCACTAGAAGTAGTACTGTGTTTAGTTAACATGTTAGGCCACATAGCTTAAGATATCTGCAACTACTGCTTTCGATAATATCACTATTATCCCATAAAATGGTACTAATCTTGTGAAGAGTAAGACCACTGAGCAGCTAAAAATTAACAAGAATGTTATATACCAATATCATAAAACAGAACGTCTCTTGCGTAGGAGTCTCCTAGCAGAAATCCCACAGGCACTAGATTAGACTTTTACAAAAATGAATTAAAATAAAGGCAGTGAAAGTGAAAACTAAGCTTGTACAGTACACATCACCACAATCCTCCGCTACCAGTTACAAGGTCTTACCATCACCACTTCCCAATTCAGATTCTTTATGCAACACCCACACGACTTACAGCCTGCTGATGAGACATTAACAGTACAGCCTGCCTCTAGGCAGATTAGTGCCTGCATCAAGTTTTACCCCATGAGAAATGCTTAGCTCATTCTCACGGGATAAACCTTAAAAGAAAACTACTCCCTCCTACTTACTACCCAAATGCCTTTCTTCTTAACTTCACAGAGGTCTTTTAATAAATGTAATACATCAAAATCATAAACAATCATTCTTAATCATCAAGGAGTAGAAATGCATAGCTTTCAGTCTTTATCATATCCTACTCTCCATCTCAGTTCTCCTGGAAACCATTCTCTATTTAGTCTCTGCTGCTCCACAGAGCATAGCACAGAAAAAAGGACTGTGAAAGTCACCTCTCACACAAAGGAAACCAACTTCAGCATCTCTCAAGTCTCCATTTCTAGATAAGTGACCCGACATCCAAGAAAGAAAGAAAAAACCTCCACCACTAAATTAAAATGTACACCACCTTCTTACCCAGAGTCTTTCATTATTTTGGTCTAGCTTTCAGTTGTGGTTTTGGAAGCTCCTGCACCCTAAATTATTTACAAAAAAATGTTGTGCCAACAGGAAATCTGCCACCAAAGAACACAAGATAGGAGAAAGAACTGCACGACTTGAATTGGCTCAAAACTACCTTGTCACCTAAGACTACAATTCATCTATACACGGCATTCATAAAGTTGAGGACTGCCCTGGTTTTAATCTTATTCTCCATACATACCACCCTAATAGACGACTTTGATCTATTGAACAATATCTTCTCAGCATACATAAATCCTACAAATCCACTAGCCAAAGTCATTATTCATACTAAGTCGCCAAAAATGGAATGCTATACTTCTGAAAAATTAAACCTGCCTACAACTTCTACAACTTACCACCTAAATAAGGCCCAATTCTGCTCCGGCATTACCTCAGGCTAAACTAGCCCCCCCAGCATACTTCTTCCCAATTCCTTCTCTCTTAAAGAATTAGATGTACTATGTTCAAGGTACAAACAATTTTGCCTAGGCAATATTATCTAGTCATCTCCATTCCAAAAATGTGTACTCAGTGTCATCTCTTCAAACTGTAACTGAAGATGTGAATTCCTTCACTAATGACAATGTTCTTTTTTCAGCTTCTCCATTCTCTAACTATGTGTCCTCTGTATTTCTAAGTTCACAATGGACGACGTAAAACTATGATTTTTTTTTTTTTTTTTAAACAGTTAATCTATTACATAAGAACATCATAACTTCATTATTTAACTGTAACCACATTATGGTCAGTGTGGAGCTATTCTCCCTGGGCCTCTGCTGAAAGTTGGGTCAAAAAACCACAACACAAAGTCACCTACACAGGCTGCACCACCAATGGAGAAAAGGAACAGTAGTAGTAGTAGTAAAGAACTCATTTTCATCTTCATTGTTTTGACAGTTTGTTAACAAGACTGTATATCCCTCACATACATAGACATGACATTATGAATATGTATAGGAATACAAACACATATGTTGCTACTGTCATGTGGTTGGACTGTTAAAATGGAAAAAAAAATGACTGGTCAGCGAACTGGAGCGGATGTAAAAGACAGGTACGACAACAGCACAGCAGAGCAATGAATTAATGAGAGATTGGCAAACAATGGATTAAGGTAGTTTCTCCTTTTCTCTACAGTTCTGTAATCTTGGAGTTAGTTTACATTAAAATGCAGGGTGTAGAAGACAGACAGACGTCAACGCTTTCTATGATGCTATCACAATGAAAGGTATGGTCAAAAGCTTACACATACAAGTTACAGTACAGATATGTGTGTGTATGAATATAAACGTACCTGTACATGCATGTGCCCGCCCCCACACTTGTGTGCACATGTGTAGTAGACAAAATGCAATTAGAGTAATT
The DNA here is from genome assembly GCF_019279795.1 of Protopterus annectens. Taxonomy (NCBI): domain Eukaryota; kingdom Metazoa; phylum Chordata; order Ceratodontiformes; family Protopteridae; genus Protopterus; species Protopterus annectens. Next base: position 1,059,180,057 of record NC_056746.1, on the reverse strand, counting down.
AACCTCATGGAAAGATGGCAGCACTAAAACACATTACTTCATTCAATTATTAGATTGTTAATTGATTATGCAGTATTTGTATAAATGTTTGAGACAAAGATGGAAGTTTTATTCTGAAAAAGTCTACTGGACGAAAACATTGAATAAATTGTTTTACATTATTTCTATTCTCGTTTCGCTGTTGCTCCAGTGTTTGGTTGATGAAGTCTTGTTTTGCTGGTATTTGGGTTTTTCTTAGTCATTTGTGGAGTTGCTCCTTTACCCATGGCTAATGCTTCAGGAGGATGAGTTACTTGAGCTGAGCTTTTACCCGGTTCCTGACAGCCAGGATTCCACTGTGGAAGATGTATTAACCGTTTTGGGAGAACTACAAAATTCACTTACCTTATTGTCCAAAAGACTAGGTAATAAAGGAAGAAACATAAATGGACATTCTTCTAAAAACGAAAATGAAAAGGGTACACAGTCTCCACTAGAAATAAGGTACTGTCAAATAACAACCAATTTTGGTAAAGAGGTGGTGAAGCAAGAATGGATAATTTAAAGGATACAATTTTTTGAGCTGGAGAAAGGACTTAAAATATCGAACCCTTATAGTGGAGAACAAGTACTTTGAACATTCTATTCAGTGCAACATAGTACCGAAGGGACTTAGGTTTTAGGTCCCTAATGGTGTTCATAAAGAACCATTTTTCCAAGAATTAGTTCCGTTTTTTAATGCCGCTGACTTGGGACTTTCTCAAATTCTTACTAGGGTACAATGTTTCAATAGCGGCATTAAAAATCAATTTAGAAGATACTGATACTAATATACTTCAACACATGGAAGATGAACAAAAGCACAATGAAAATTATCAACAAGTGTTTGATATTGTGGAAAAATATGAACATCTGGTTATTGAAAGAAAAATTAGTACAATAGAAAGAGTTGAAGGATTATGAAGCTGGAACTGCTCATTTAACTGGGGTTGAATCTAAAGAACGTAATAAGATAAATGTGGAACTTTCATTCAAAGAACACAGTTCAGTAGTAAAGAATGGTACTGGCCCTTTAAATAAAACTTATAAAAAGGACAGAAACACCGAGCGAGTCTGAGCCTGCGCATGAGTTCATTGGCAATGCAGCAACGAATGTTGGCGTTGTAGCATCTACAGAAGTTTCTAGAAACATCAATAACGTAAATAATGCTTCAGGAAATACAAAAGTGAATTCTGCATCAAAAAACTACTAGAGAGAAAAACGGCAGGATGCAGTCATAGGTTTCATAGGTTCATACTAGGCTATCTGCCCAAGGGCATTTATAAGCCTAGCCCATAGTTATGTGGCTTTCGCCACCCCTTTAGTTTGAATAAAAACTATGCCTATCATTTTTCTGTGCCTCTGTCAAGCAGTGACACTGAAGTAATCCCTGGGGTATATCTGCGATCTCCCATCCATTGGTCAAGATTCCTCTTGAACAAGGCCAGCGAGGTGCTCTGCCTCACATGTACCGGGATTTTGTTCCACAGCATAGGGAGTCTCTGGGTGATGAATCTGTCCCTCCAGCACGTTCTATTTATAACCGTGTCAAGGTTTAAGTCTCCGCCCTTGTGGTTCTGAGGGATCTAGATTTTTGAGGTGAAGCATATTCATCAAATCTGGGTTTGACATGGCCTTATATGTCAGGCACAGGTCACCTCTGAGCAAGCAGTATGAGACTGAATAAAGCTGGAGTTCTTTCAGTCGGGCAGCATAAGACATATTTTTGAGACCCTTTATCCTTTTGGTGAGGAACTTTTGGGGCCTTTCAAGCTGCATCAGGTGTCTGGTCAGATACATTCGAACGGGCATTGTACTCAATCATAGGTCTAATGAGTGATGAGTACAGGGGACGATGACCTCCCTTGATCTAGATGTGAATCCCTTCATGATCAGGTGGGCGATATAGAAGGTTTTCCTAACTACTTTAGCAACATGAGTGTCAAAGCGAAAGACTACTGTCAACTTGGGTCCCCAGATCCCTGATGACTTTTTCTGTGCTCAGTGGATTGTCACCTATATGGTAGCTAGGGTAACCTTGTTTTTCCCGAAGGGTATGACTATGCATTTTTGGCGTTTAACTTCAGGCCATGGCTCTGGCACCAGTTATCCGTTTCTGTGAGGCCCTTCTGGAGGATATCTGTGTCAGATGTGTTTTCGACTATGGCCCAGTTTGCAGTCATCTGCAAACTTTGTCAGCCATAACCCTCCTGTGTTTGCTTGTACTTCAGAAAAGTAGATGCCGAACAAGAGTGGACCCAGGACTGAGCCCTGTGGGACACCACTTGTGACAGGCTTTGAGTCTGACATGGCTCCAGCAACTCTGACCCTGTGGGTTCTGTCGCTTAGCCAGTTTGCAACCCATCTTGTGATGTATGGGTTTACATTCAAGCTGATGAGTTTTTCGATGATACTTGAGTGGGGTATTGTGTCGAAGGCCTTTGCCAGGTCGAGGTAGGCTGTATGGACTGCCTTTCCTCATCAATGGCCTTGGTGACTGTCTCGAAAAAGTCAACCAAGTTTAAGAGGCAGGATCTGCCTTTGACAAAGCCAAACTGGGTTGGATCCAAAGTCTGCAAGTTCCCTATGTCTTTATTTATGAGTTCCATTATGATCCTCTCCATGGCTTTGCAGATAAGGCTTGTCAAGCTAATGGGGCGGTAATTTCCAGGGTCTGTGGAGGCACCGCCCTTATGAAGTGGGACCACAGTTGCCGTGCGCCACTCCTTGGGTACGTATCCTGAGGTGAAGCTAAGATTAAACAGCTGTCCTAAATGTGGGTTTAATTCCTCGTTGAGTTCATGAAGCACACAGCCGGGGACACCATCCGGTCCCATGGATGCTGTTTTTTGCCTTAGTGAGGGCAGTTCTCACCTGGGCGTTGGAGATGTTTGGGGCTACAAGCCTCTGGAATACATATCTCTCCTTTTGGGGGGGGAGAAGTTTGCACTGAACCTGTCAGCCAGTATGTTAGCAATGTGTGTAGGTTCAGTAATTTTCACATCATTTTGAACTAATTCTGAGCATATCTGGGAGTTTCCTCCTAGGTTTCTAACATAGCTAAAGAAGGCCTTATGATTGTCTTTAGAGTCCTTGGCGATTTTTCTCTCAAAATTTGCCTTGGATGATTTTATGAGAGCTCTTAGTTTTTACTTATAATGATCAAAGGTGTCTTACCTTTCAAGGATTTTGCTCTATCTTGTAGTAGCTTCCTCCTTTTGTTGTAGAGCTTGTTTATGGCTGGGGTCCACCAGACTGGACGCTTGCCTTTGGTACAGAGAGTCTTAGTTTTGTTTGGGATTGCCTGATCCATGCAGTCCTGTAGGTGCTGGTAGAAGGCATTTGTAAGTGATTCAGCGGTTTGAGTAATGTTTACCACTGGCTCAGGGGCCTTAAAGGAGACCACACTAGTTTTTAGAAATGTGAAATCGGCTTTTGAGAAGTTTTTCACTGTGGTCTTTTTGTTTCACGTGGGGGCGGGATGAGGACCTCCAGCGAGATTAGTTTATGATCTGATCTCACCAGTGAGGGGTATACTTCGGTGTTGAACATTTTGATCCCATGTTCGTGATGATGAGATCAAGTATGTTTTCACCTCTTGTGGGGATGGTGACTAGTTGTTCCATGGCATTTGAGTTTATGAAGGCCAGGAATCTTTGGGTTAGAGTGTGCGGGCTTGAGTAGTGTTCCCAGTCTATATTAGGGTAGTTGAAGTCACCTAGTATGATGGTGTTTGGAGATACATTTATCCCTCCAATGTTTTCAGGAAGGCCATGTGAGGTTCCTGAGTTTGAGAGGGTGGCCTGTAACATGCTACAAATTGCAAAGCAGTCTTGCCTATGGTTAATTGCACCTGGATGGTCTCCGATGCATCGTGCATTGCCACCAACCTTGAGGTGTGGGTGTCCTTTATGAATATGGACACCCTCCTTTCTTGGTGTTGTCCGGATTTTGGGGCCGGAACGTATGATATGAGGTGAAACCTGTTAGTGCTGGGGTGCTCTCAGGAGCCTTGAACCAGGTTTCTGTCACAGCACAGACATCGATGTTCTCCATATTGAGAAGGGCCTCGAGTGCGTGCATCTTGAGATTGAGACTTCTGGCATTGAGCAGCATTACCCTTAGTTTTTTTCCTTTTTGGTGTCCTAGGGTGGTAGGTTTAGAATTTGAGCCTTGCCTAAAAAAGGCACTATGGGGGTGGCAAGAGCCTTTGCCAATATCCGGAAGCCCAGGGTGACAGTTGCAAGCTGTCCCTTGCGAAGCACCTTGGCCTGGCCAGCATGCCAACCCAGGCACACAGACATTGGATCCCTTTGAATGACACCAGAATTTAAGCCAATTATTAAAGCTGATCATCTTATCACTGTATTGTGGCATCATTCTAGGTGAAGGTAGGATACTGCTCAAGGTCAGGGTCATACCTGCCTGGGCTACATAATCAGAGCGCTCCTCGGCGTCCCTTTTCATGCAGTCCAAGGAGGTACGTCTCAGGTCGTTGACACCAGCGTGGACAATGACTGAGTCGTACTTGTACCTGCTGTTGAGAGACCTGAGTGCTTGCGTTATGTGGCGGATTCTAGCGCCCGACAGGCAGCTTACTGTGACCTTCTCCTTACTCAGTCTGGTGAGCGGGACGTCAGTGTGTCTGACTATGGAATCACCAATGACAAGTGTGTCTGGCATTTTGTTTGGCCTTAAGGGCTGTGACTGTTTGACACTCTGACTGTGTGGTCTATGTGTTGCATGTGTTGGGTCGTGAGGTGGTAGTTGTTTGGGTGTCTGCTTTGGTGGCCTCTGCTGTTTTGGTAAATTTTTGACCAGAGCCTCCCGAGGCAGAATCGCAGCAGGAGCCGTTTTTGGAAGAACTAACTTTCACCCCAGTTTTTTCAGCGAGTTCTGAAAGTAAATTGTACAATCAGACATTACCTTGACCGATAAACACGAACGAACGTGTGTTGAAGTTGGGATTCAATTAAGTCCCTAGCATAGAAAATTAAAATTTAAAAAAATATATCAGGAGAGAGGTTAATGTGAAAGCAATACATAGTTTTTCTGAACTGTCAACATATAATCCATGTTTACATTCAACTCAATGTGTTTGAACGCTTTTGTGAGAGAGGTTAGGTCTGTGTTGCACCACAAACCTAGTACAATGTTCTTTAATTTAAACTAAAGAAGATAAAATGGCTTTGACTGAACTTAGGAATGATTATGACCTGCGTTTTATGAAAGCAGATAAGGGGGTGGGGTAGTTGTAATGCAGACTTCTGATTACAATACAGCAATGGAAAGCTTATTAGCTAATGAAAATGAATATTGTGAAGTCACATAATATAACAGAGTTTTAAATACGTTTGAGTATTGTTTGTGTGATTTTTTAATGAATGGGGATGTGTCTGTTTACATGTATAACCATCTTTCAGTGGAAAATGCAAAAGCCGGTATACCCAAACTACATAAAAATGTGACGACCCCTCCCCCCTCCTTTCGGCAGATAGCGTCAGCATCAGGCAGTATAAAGGAGGGCATTTCCTTATATTTGGATGCTGTTCTGAATGGTCTTTTTTGAAGAAAATAAAAGAGATTTTTCTATGAATACAGCTAACATAGTTGGAAATGAGTTTACTATGCTAACGGTAGATGTTGCATCACTTTACACTTTTATTCCTCAGATAGAAGGTGTTGAGTTTGTGGTTAATTTTTTACAAAAATATACCACTTTTAATGATTTTGCTATAAAAATTGTATCAAGCATTATTAGAAAATAATTATTTTATTTTCAACAAAAAGTACTATAAATAGTTAAAAGAGTAGCGATGGGGGCTACAGTTACCCCAGCCTTTGCAGGACTGGTTATGGGATGGTGGGAAAAGGCTATACTACCGACCTTACATGTTTTTCCCTAAGATTTTGTTTTACTGTAGATTTTTTTTTTCATATTTAAAGTCACAGACATCAATTCAGTTTCTTTTTTTTTTTTTAGAAGAAATTAATGCTAGTAGTAGTGGTCTACAATTTACAAGGTAAACAAATATGTTTCTTGGATGAAGAACTATCCTGAATACTGATGAAATGAGATTTTTGAGTAAAATATATAGGAAAAAACATATGTAAAGTTATTTGCATTATAGTAGTTACCATCCCACATCCCCAAGGGCCAGTATATTAGAGCATCAAGAATGGTGAGTGATGAGAGGGACTTGACGATGAAGTTGAAATCATCACCAATTTGTTTTATAATAGGGGTTATCCTATTAAGCTACTGGAAGCAATAGCTTTAGAGACAAAAAATAGAAGACTATAAGATTTCCTTCCCATTCTAGCTAGCGGTTTAACCAAAAATAAATTGAATAGCATTAATAAGCATAGCGAATCTCTATCTAGATGAGATGACAGTAGACAGTGAAAATATTAAATTAGTTATACAAATTAATTGGAAAATAATAGCAGATAGTAGTGACTTAAATACTATTTTGGGAGATAAGCCAAAGTTGTATATAAGAAGGTCAGCACTATTAAAAGTTTGTTACTGGTAGATGAGACTTCCATTTTATCTCCAGTTACTAATAAAAGTAAAGGAATGTTTAAATGCTACAGTTGTAGTGCATGTAGATACATCATGGAGGGACCATTTATTAAATTTAGATCATCATAAAATTATTAGTATTACTGATAGATATAGTTGTCTAACCAGCAACATTGTTTATATCACTTTATGCTCAGGCTGTGCAGCCTATTACGTAGGTATGACAACAAGAAGTCTTAGTAAATGCATAAAGGAACACTTATGCAATTAAGAGCAAAGATGAAAATAATGCTCTTTATAGACATTCAATAAAGTGTCAGTCATACAAGAAATTTACATTTTCTGTTTTAGAACATGTAAAGAGAGATTCAAGAGAGGTGGGAATATGGAAAATAAGGTAGAAAGAAAAGAAACATTATGGCAATTGAGGTTGGGGGCGGATGTCCCACCGGGTTTAAATGATATGAAAGTGTTTTTTGGCAGACAGAAAAATGGGAACATAAAGCCAATTATATTTAATATGAAACACTAACAATAAAGGTAAATAAATTATTTTTAAGTCTGTAAAACAACTTTATAAAGCACTACTACTTTATTGAATTATTAGATCAATTGATGAATTATGCAGTATTTGTATAAATGTGCAAGACAAAGATGGAAGTTTTATTCTGAAGAAGTCTACTGGATGAAAATGTTGAATAAATTGTTTTACGTTATTTCTAATCCTCTGTTGCTCCAGTGTTTGGTTGGCGTTAATCAAAAGGGCATATGGAATTTTAATCCTGTAAATTAAAAAAAAAAAATGCAACAAAACGGTAGTTTGCCATTTTTTTTTCAGCTGTTAAATCAGTGCGTAATCTATGATGCCAGTTAAAATAGAAGCACTAATAAAAAACACATAGAAAGCTACCCCCAACTCTGAAGTCACACTACAAAAGATGGAATGCGCAGCACATCCAAACTCACAAGAGACATGCAGAGAAGGCAGCATAAATTCTAAAAAAAATAAATACATTTAAGATAATGCAACTGTAGAAACAACGCCAAGAAAAATACAGCCTAGACAACACACAAAAAAAGAATCAGGAAACTTGAGTAGGAAAAAACTAGTGGCAGTAAAAATGAATCAAGAAGTTAAAACATGGTGTTCTACTTCTGAAACAAGTAAAATGAGAGGTACTGTATCTAGAACTGTGCGTCATAGGATACGTTGTGCAACAAGAAGAACTGCCACCTCAGAGCAACACAGCCTTAGCTTAAATTCTCAGCTGGGGTACCTTGTGTGTGGAGTTTGTATGTACTTCTTGAAGTGTGCAGGTTTTCTCCAAGTGCTCCAGCTTCTTCCCACAGACATGCAGTTGGTGAACTGATACTCCCAAACTTGCTGTACACCTGTGACCGTGTGTGCATATGAATGCTTGGCAACAGACTAGCACCTTGTCCAGTGCACATGTGAATGTTTTTCACCCCATGGCTGTTCGGATACACTCTTAACCCCCCCCCCCCCCAAATCAACCCTGTACAAGAAAAATAATCAAAAATTAATAGAACGATGATAGTGGTAGAAAGTTTATAAACTTTAAAACACACCAGTTACTCAACAACCCACAAGAAGTCAATGGCAAGTATCCTTTCAGAGTGCAATACAGCAGATCCACAATAATCAGGTCAAAAATTTTATTTAACATTTGTTGACAGGCTTTTCAGAGGAGGCCCAGGAAGAAACACTACAAATGCATGTCCATCTTTGGAATGTAGAAGGAAACTGGAGCACCCAGAGGAAACCCATGCAAACACATGGTGGACAAGCAGACTCTGCACAGAAGGCACCCCAGCCGAGAACTGAACCAGAGAACCTCTTGCCGAGAGGCGACAACATTAACCGCTGCACCTCTGCACCACCCAATTTGGAGTCAAGAGTAACATTACATTACAGCTCTTAATAGCAGAAATAAAACATTTCTGTTTTTTTTTTTTTTTTTTTTTTTTTTTAACAGTCCTCCTTTTATATCTTTCCCGTCACCTTTTCTCCACTGCCCACTCCCTTTTGAATTGCTCCACAGCATTTTTCTCCATCATCCATTTTAGTAGTGCAAACCATTGGTCCACAACTCTACCAAAAATTCCCGTCACAGATCAGAGTGGTCCCTATAATCTACTGCCTGCGCTCCTCCCTCTCTCCGTTTAAGATGGGTTCGGTGAATGTGGCATCATTGACCATCAGTTTGTGTGCTGCCCTTGAGGTTTCTAACATTGTTGAAGAAGGTCTTATGGTTATTCACCTGGGAGGCTATCAACCTCAAAAGGCGGCTTTTTTCTTGACCTAATTAGCTCCCTTAGTTGTCTAGCTTAGAGAGAGAATTTATCTTAATAGGAATTACGCTTCCTGATTTTTGCCATAAACTTTTTCCCTTTTGTTGTATATCCTGTTTAAATTTGGGATGCCACCATGGCAATTGAGCTGGGGGCAGCCCTGAGCTGGCTTCTGGTAGATAACGTAGCTTCTGCATAGCCACTGACATAGTTGCATAGAGTTTCTGAGAGCAAGTCAGCATAGACTGCTGTGTTCTTGGGGTATGGAGAGGCACTGAATTTTGACAGTCCCTTAAAGAACTCTTGAAGGCAAATTACCTTTTAACTGTTACTGGTTTTAAAATGGGATTATGGAGTGGATTTGGATTTCAAATGGTCAGTCCTTACCAGGGAGGATGAAACAGGGGTGCGGCACTGATCCATATTTGTTAGCATAACGTCCAGTATGCTGGAGCCTCTAGTGGGCATATTCAGTACATGGTCAAGGGTGTTATACAGAGTGCAGGAACCTCTATCCTGTAGATTTGAGGCCATGTAGGATGCCAAGTCTATAGGAAGGCAATTAAAGTCTCCCATGAGTAGAGTGTTAGGTTGGATGTTAAGTGTTTCCATTAGGTCCAAGTATGCACTGTGAGCTTCTTGCGACATGGAGGAGGACCTGTAACTGGCTAGGATATGATACAGGATTTTACCTATGGTGATCTGCACGTGGAGGAACTCCAGCACGTCATCCTGTTTAACCATCCTAGAAGAATCCTTGCTATTTATGTATATTGAGACACATCCACTTTTAGCTGCACAGACAAGGGCTACTGGTCTACAAGTGTGGAAGGCACAAGCTTACAAAACATAAGCTTTGGTCACAAGGCAATTATATCCCAAATTAAAAATGAAACAGTTTTGCATTTAGCAGCTTAGAGCCTTATCCTGCAATAAGCCATTTCCAGTACTGAAGGTACAGGGTCCGATACCTTCCACCTCCATTTATTTACTGTGCGACACTGAACAAGTGACCTAACCAGGCAGTGTTCCCATGAACCAGGTGTCTACTGGGTTTACCTGTTTAACAAAGGAAAAAAATAAATTACCGAACATATACAAATCAAGGATTTTTCATGCAACAGTAAAGAGACACTTCATAGACTGTCAAGGACCCTAAAGTGCAGACCGTTACCCAGTCATAGTGCTATAGTAATGTTTGCTTAATGCTATATGGCCTAACCTGGAATTTTACTTCTCTCTCCCTCAATTCCTTTCCTTGCACAAGGCCAGAGAAAAAAAATTCTAAAAGAACAGAGTCTTGTTTCAATGTGCCATACACAGAATCAGAAGAAAGCACAGCTGACATCTAAAGCCTTTAGCAATGAACTGTGCACCATCACGAGTTTTGCAACCTTGCTTTCTGTAAGATTACAAAGACTCAGCACAGTTATGGAAATGTCAGATATCCACTATAAAACAATGAAGAATACCATATTCTTCACAGAAAAGGTCATTTTGTTGTGAAATAAACTTCCACCTTACATACAGAAATTACCCTCTCAAAAAATTTAAGGAAATCAGACCTCCTTAAAGAGGAATTTAGATTGTTTTACATTTAAAAAAATGGTTTTGTGAGTTTGTGCTCCATACATAGCAGTATTACACACACACACACACACACACACACACACACACACACACACACACACACACACACACAGTTTATTTACTAGTGTACCAACAAGACATGACCTAATCCCATCCATTGTTAGCTACAGTGGTGTATAGGACAACAAACCAGGTGACTAGATTAGATTTGCTTTGCAAGCCAATAAAGACAGGAAGGCGCAAACAGCCTGACAGACAGCATACCTGGTCACATACTGTAACAATATCTTAAGAAGAGGGGCTGTTAAGCAAACTTCCTACCCAAGAGTGGACACTAAGCTCACCAACACACTGCCTGATGGTGTGGTAGCCTTCAACACTCAGCTAGGCAAAATGTTCACTTGCATACAGAGTGCAATAAGAATCTCCACAGTAAAGTTGCTTGGGGAGGTTAGGCCATGATAAAACACCTTCATTGCAGAGATACTAACTAAGCCATAATACACCTTCACAATTGCTTAAATGGATTATCCACTTTGGACAGCACTCCCATTTGCACTTGGGAGGAATACATGGGATGTGTGAATGGGTGAAGGCTATTTTGCCAACAGGCATATGGGGGGGGGGGGGCAAAATACATTATCTAATGTAACCATATAGTATCACGTCATCTTTCCTTTCGCCTTCTTCAGAAGCATTCTCTTTTTGCACTAAACACTTCAAAATCACTTTCATCATCCACTGCCAGCGGTTGCAACTCACAGTAACAGGTTATAGACTACAGAGCTCAGTGGGAAGCCCTCATGTCCTTAATCTGTCTGCAGCATTTTTTTACCATTTGCTCCGAGCCCTTTCACATACACATTCCATTGGACAGAAACTTGCACCACAACGATCCTGCAGTGGATTAAGTGGGTAATAAAAAAAAAAAAAAAAAATGGACAAGGCAGCTCAATGGCTGTAAAAGTTGCGCGACTAACAAGTTTTAGGATTCACTGCTGACCTCTACTTCTGCATGTGTGGAGTATGCATATTCAAATGCATCTTTTCTAGTGGACTCCCCAATGCACATAAGTAACCTACCCCCCTCATTTTTTAAGCCAGCCAGGCAACTTTCACTTACTGATGCCTGCTCCATTAAGCCATAGAGATATCTTACACTGTTGTGAGATGTGCAATATGGTTATATATAAAATTCTGTATTTATATAAAGAGGTTTATATGGTATTTTCATAGAGTCATAGATGTTTACTAGGCCAACAACCACAAGGGCCTTTTTAAGCCTAACCAAGCATCCCAAATCTCTGACAAGTTCTGATACCCTTGATAAGTGTAAGCATGGGCCTGGGAGATTAACCATTTACAGATTACCTTTATCCATTAGAGACTTAGGTGCCAAACCAGGGATGAATTGAATTTCCGGTTTCCCATCCAAGTTGCACTTGAATTGGGTTAAGGAGGAACTTTGCTTCACATGGACGGGGAGCCTGTTCCCTAGACGAGGTAGTCTCTGGGATACAAATAGGACCTGCTGGAGAGAGAGGTATGTATCACAGGAAAAGTTTAGGTCTTTAAAATGGGTAATTCTGGTGCCGTTTGTTTTGTGGATATGCAGGATGTCCAGAGTGGGGATCTGACAATGCCCTGTATGCCAGGCATAGATCTCCCCTCAAAAGCCTGTAGGAGACAGAATACAAGTATAGGGCCTTGAGGCGGTATTACTTACGCCTTATATTCTTTAAGTGAGGAACGTCTGTGGACGTTCCAATTGTTGGATATGCCTCATTAGGTACATACCAAAAGGGGCACTGTACTCTATGACAGGTCTAAGTGCTGAATACAGTAGAACAATATCTTCCTTGAACTTGGATGCCACACCTTTGTTTATAAGTTACGCAACATAGAAAGACTTCCTCAGCACTGTAGACGCGTGATTATCAAAGGCTAGATTACTATCTGTGTGTGTCCCCAAGTCCCTGACTACTGGGTCAACTCTAAAATGAGTGTTGTCAATATGATAGCTACCAGGGGATGTACGACTTCCTAAAGGATACTACTATGCATTTCCTTCTAGTCCATGGCTCGGACACCAGTTGTTTGTCTATGTCAGCCCCTCCTGGAGAACATCTGTGTCACAACGGGACTCAATGACAGCTCCTAATTTGCAATCATATGCAAAATGTAGTCAGCCAGTGACCCATGACATTTGCCTTGACTTCTATGAAGTAAATGCCAAAAAGTAGCGGTTCAATGACTGTTCCCTCAAAGACTCCTCTTGTGACTGATCTCTTTGTAGAGGTGCACTCCTCAAATTCTAACCTCATGGCCCTGTCTGTGAGCCAGCTGGCTATCCATCAGGTGATATGTGGGTTTGTACCCAACCTCTTGAGTTGGTCAATAAGTGGGGTACTGTGTCAAATGCCTTGGACAGGTCAACGCAGACAGTGTGAACCACTTTGCCCTCATCCATTGCTTTGGTGACTTTCTCAAAGAAATCCCACCAGGTTGAGTAGGCTTCATCTGTCCTTAATGAAAGCAAACTGGGTTTGGTCCAATGTCTGGAGGTTTACTATTATCTCTGATCATCTCCATGAGATTTCTTTCCATGGCTTTACATACAAGACTAGCAAGACGTATGGGTCTGTAGTTTCCAGGGCCTGTAGATGGCCCACCTTTGTGCAGAGGACTGACTGTTGCCTCTCTCTATTTAGGAGGCAAAAAGCCTGTTTAGAAGCTAAATAGTAATTCTACAGTCCCCGATATATCATGTTTCATGCTACTGAGAAGGCATCCTGGGATATTGTCTGGGTCCACTGATGCAGTGTTCTTTGTCTTAGAGAGCATTAAAGACCTGTTCCCTAATGATATTAGGGGGAGGTATATTTGCTGAGGGAAGGTTGGGGGGGGGGGGGGGAGGACTAATGTTGGAGTTGAATTTATCAGCCAGGAGGTTTGCTATATCTTCTGGCTCAGTATAGGTGGCTCCATTTACAAAGAGTTGGGCACACAATTGTGTATTGCCTTTCAGATTGTGAATGCTTTGAGGTTGTCCTTGGCCTGGGAGGCCAAAGTTACCTCACATTTAACTTTGGTAGACTATTTGCCCTCTTAGTTGTTTGTGAATGCTTTGAGGTTGTCCTTGGCCTGGGAGGCCAAAGTTACCTCACATTTAACTTTGGTAGACTATTTGCCCTCTTAGTTGTTTGTTTAGTTTGAGGAGAGTTCTTTTATCCTGCTGGGGTGCTGCACCTTCTAATTTTTGCCATGATTTTCTTCCTCCGGTTATACAGCCAACTGATTTTAGTGATTCCACCAGGATGGCTTGTTTTGAGTTAGTTCTGTACTTCTTCCTGGTGGGTACAACTGCCTCTATGCAGTTATTAACATGCTTGTACATGGACTATGTGAACAGTTCTGCATAGGTAGAAGTGTTCAGGGTTTATGGGAGCGTGAAGTTTTGCCAGGTTCTCATTTAATAGCAGGAGGTTAGGCTTACAATAGTTCCTGAATACTCCAGATTTAGCTGGGGGTCAATAAAACTTCAAAAGGAGACCATTTTATGGTAGGACCTTACCAGGGAAGACATTACAGTCTGGGATAAGCAATCTCCCATGTTAATGGAGGACTAGATCCAGTATGGCTGAACCCACCTGGTTGGTGTATTGACTATCTGGTCCAGGGAGTTTGTGTTTACAAAAAACAGGAATCTCTCTGCATGTACGTTTAGTGTTGTATAGGATTCCCAGTTAGTAGTGGGGTAATTAAAGTCATGCATGAATATGGTATTTGGTTGGATGATTAAGTGTTTCTAATAAATGGTATACGTTTCCTGGGTCATACAGGGGGACCTATAGCTTGCAAGAAGTGGGACTGGATTTTACCTATGGTTATTTGAACATGGAGCAGCTCGAGTGCATTGTCCTGTTTGACCAGACTTAAAAAAGTTTATTTATTTTTTTAGTCCCTGTCTGTGAAGTAGCTGGCCTAAATTTGTGGAAGGCATTATAACCTTGCACTGTTACATACATACAAATATTTCAAGCATGGGCATTAATGCTCTTGTAGCTTGCCAATATACCAAAACACTTGTTCCCATCAGTATCCAGGCTGTTCTCAAAAATATCTAAACTAGTACTTGCTTTAATGTCATTTGGTAGTCTGTTCCATGCATCAGCTACTCTATCAGGGAACCAGTTAATACACTTCTCATTTCTATAGAACATTCTACATAAGTTGTCTGATGATTCTCTAGTACTTTTTGTTAACCCCAAACATTCCCAGAGGTAGTTGCCACTAACGTCCTATACACCTGAACAAGATCTCCTCTTCGGTATCTATAAGAGACACTATACAAGTTCAGATATTTTAGTCTTTCATAACTTAAATTTTCACATCCATGGATGCCCTTGGTATATTTCCATTGTACTCTTTCCAGTTTATTCATGCGTATTTTCTTATACGGTTTCCATATTGTTATTCCATAAAGTTCTCAAATTCGGGTCTAATGCAACTAACAAAACAACTTTATTATTTTTGATTTCCTACACTTCTATCTTTTTATACAACATATAGTTCTAGAACTATTAACCAACTGGTTGACATGATTAGAAAAACTCATAGCTGAATCTACCCATATATCCAGGTCCTTAAATGAGTCTAGAGTTTCAAATCACTGTATGCTGTATTAAATATTCACTTTTCATTTTGTGCCTACCAAATCTCATGTACTTAGTTTTTAATGTATTTATCAGTATATTATTCTCTTGTGCGCAAATGGTCAATTTAGTAAAGTTAAGGACCTAGGACAGATGTCTGTGGAACACACTGCCTGTAACCAAGAATTTCACCTGTCCAGTTGTATGATACTTGCCATGTTCTATTTGCAAGTCATACAGCTATCCATCTTATCAAGATTACAGCAATACCTAGTTGTACCAATGTACTGATCAGTGATGTAATTTATTCAGCATTTAAACAGTCATACATCACAACACAATTTTTCGTTTATAGCTATTATATTGTTATAAACATCATGTTACAGGTGGGAATAGACCTGTTTTTAAACATATGCATGTTGATATATGATTTCAAGTCCCAACCTGTCCGGCTCTGACAATAACGTATCCAATATTACCTCCTCCATTATTTTTCCACAACATGAAGATAGACTTAAAGGTCTGTATAACTCTGGGTTTGTCCTACGCACCTTTCCCTTAAAAATGACTTAAGCGCATGTCTCCAATCTTGAGGAATCTCCCCATATTTATATGACTTGGTGAATAATGGATATAATGATACTGTTAAGTTCTTGCTGAAGTGTTGTCAGGTCATTGTTACTAATTCCATCTACTGCCTGCGCTTTGTTTGGATCCAGTTTGCACAGTTCTTTAGCAATATAATTTAATTTGATTCCAGTATCTGGGGATACCTGGTTGTCACTAGGACAACTTACCACCCCTTATGTGGATCCAAACTGCTTTGCATAAGATTTTGTAAATATAGGGTCCAACCTAACAGTCTCATACTGGGCAACTTCAACTACCCCTCCATTAACCGGGAAAACTACTCATTTTACCAATACACTTGCCCAACGTTTCCTGGAATTCATTAATTCCAATGCCTTGGACCAGCTCATTCTTACCCCCACTCGAGGTAGCAACATCCTTGACCTGGTCATTACTAACATGGGTGACAGTTGCTCTGTACCAATAGTCAACTCCTCCCTGGTTAGAGCAGACCACAAACTAGTCACCTTGGAAATCCACCCCCCCCCCCAACTGCAAAAGTTGCCACCATGAAAAACTTCTCCAAAGCTAACTTTGGGCTCCTAAAAAGAGGTGGCCAACTTCACTGCACCCATGCAATTGGAGAACAGCTGCATGACCGTCGAATCATACACTAATGCCCTGTATGAACACATACACAAATGCATGGATCTCACCATACCAAATAGAACAAAGACGTTCTCCTCCAAAAAAAGGAAGCCAATCTGGTGGTCCCCTGCCATAAACTCTACAACAGGGAGGAGGAAACTGATGAGAAATAAGGTGAAGTCCCAAGACCGGAAAAACTCCCTTAGCCTCAATAAAAAGTAGAGATCCCTTATCAAATCCTCTAAAGCTAGCTATGAGAACATAATTGCAGCAGATAGTAAAGACAACCACAAGGCCTTCTATAGTTATGTAAAGAATCTCCACGGCAATTCCCAGATTTGCTCGGAGCTGTTGCACAATGGCACCTCCTATACCGAGCCAACAGATTCAGTACCAACTTTACTCTGCTCTCCCCCACCAAAGGGCCAATCACAAACACCAGTAGATTGCCAGGCACCCAGCATTACTGCTGCACAGGTTAAAACAGCACTGTCAGAGGCCAATACAGCTTTTGTGGGACCCGACAATATCCCTGGCTGTGTTCTACATGAACTACAGAGTGAACTGGCACCTCACCTGTGTGCCCTGTTCAATCACAGCCTCACCTCAGGCTTTGTCCCTACCAAATGCCGCACTGTTACAGTCATCCCTCTCCACAAAGGAGGACTGCCTACAGACCCTGGGAACTATCGCCCCATTAGCCTGACAAGTCTGATATGTAAAGCAAAGGAACGCATCATCATGGACCTAATAAACAAAGATATAGGGAACCTCCAAACTCTGGATCCCACACAGTTTAGTTTTGTGAAAGGTAGATCATGCCTGCTCAACCTGGTCGACTTCGAGTCAGTCACCAGAGCTGTAGATGAAGGCAAGGTGGTTCATACAGCCTACCTTGATCTGGCCAAGGCCTCTGATACCATCCCCCACTCAGGAATAATAGATACACTCAATAAGCTAGGCATCAACCCCTATATCACTAGGTGGGTTGCAAACTGGCTCACAGATGGAACCCACATTGTGAAAGTAGCTGACTCCAAGTCAGACTGTCGACCAGTCATGAGTGGAGTCCGACAAGGTTTGGTCCTGGGTCCTCCCGTTTGGCATCTACTTCTCTGAAGTTCAGGCCAACACAAAGGGACTCTGGCTGTCAAAGTTCGCAGACAATTGCAAGTTGGGAGCCATAATTAACTCCCCAAGTGATGTTGACATCCTACAGAAAGGCCTCACTGAGACCAATGACTGGTATCAGAACCATGGCCTTAAGCTCAAAATGCCAAAAGTGTTGTAGTCATTCCCATTGGGAAAAAAAACTGTTCCCATGAATTACCACATTGATGGTAGTCCACTGAACACAGAAGGCATCATAAGAGGAGATCTGGGAACAGGTGGACAGCAACCTCTCTTGACCACCACATTGTCACTATGGTCAGAAAGTCCTATGTGGCACATTTACTAAGGGTTTTGCATCCAGGAAGAAAAAGAGGTCACCGTCTCCTCCCTCTACTCTTCCCTCATTAGGCCAGAGTACAATGCCCCATTTGGCATGTACCTCACTAGACACCTACAACTGGAGAGGCCGCAAAAATACCTCACAAAGGAGGATCTTAGACCTTAAACACTTGTCCTATATGGACAGACTCAAAACTCCAACTATTCTCTGCCTCATATCACTTAGAGGTGATCTCCGCTTGACTTACAAAGCCATGTCTGACCCAGCTCAGTTAGAAATGCTACATCAAAAGAAATCCCAATCCCTCCGCATTACATGCTCCAGAAACCTCATCCTCATTAACACAATCAACAAAACAAGCTGGAGGGACAGGCTCATAACCCAGAGACTGCCCATGCTATGGAACAGCCTTCCTATGCATGTCAAGCAGAACCTCACTGGCCCTCTTCAAGAGAAATCTTGATGAGTGGATGGGAAATAGAAAATTTGCCTTCTAGGGAGTGGAGTTTTTTGTTTAGACTCCTAGTATTGAGCAGTAATACCTTTATAGATTTTCTTGGTTTTGATTTGCTATGGCGGAAGTACTTTCAGTTTGGCATTGCCTAAAAAACGCACTATAGGGGATACGAGTGAATGTCACCAATGCTCTTTTGGCTTACCCTTAACCCATTAAGCTGTCTACTTAACAGATTATAACCATGACTTAATTGGACTTCAAGTGTAAAAGATTTAATCTTCTTTTGCAGAGAATTTATAACTGTATAATTCATCAGATGAGCAACTGAAACTACAACTGCAAGTGGTCAAAGGCAAGCTTTCTCAGATGATACGAGAATCGCACTTGGGTCTTGATAGATGTGCAAGAACAGTATTTAAAGCAGGGAAGTTGCAGCATCAAGAATGAGTTCGGGACAGGAATGTGATATAAAAGAAACTTGAGCGGGAGAGAGTTTATAAATATTTATTACTTGATAAAGGATCAACAATAAAACATGAAGTGTGTACAAAAAAAATCTCAACAAAGAAACCAAAATCAATACTGAAAACAGCACTGACACCCAAGAACAAAGACCAAGCTATAAACCAGTGTGCTCTTAATTTAACTTACAGTTTTTGGGGTGATTAGCCCCAAAATGTACTGGACCAGTTGGACAAAAGGTATTGGACCAGGTGGACAGAAAGTGAGAAAAATGCTTCAAGCTTATAAAAAAACAAAATGCTGTGTACCAAGATTATATATTCCTCATTCTGAAGGCGGTATGAGCCTCCTCAAAACTGATTATATGTACACATTTGCAACCGTAGGACTGCATATACATCTGTTGAACTCACCAGATCCAAACCAAACAGGCAAATATAAGACGACTTCCCTGCTTAGTTTAGCAGAAGCACAGTGTCAAGTGGGAATGGAAAACAAATAGCAACTGAATGTGCCAAAATAAGTTACATATTTATATATGCTACAGATACACTCAACTCCGCAGGAGCTGCAGAAAGTCTAGTCTGGGCATGTTGCAGGTGCTGTGAAGAGCACATTTTGCTAACAATCAGATAAACAATTTCACAAACTTTAATTATACTTTGACATAGGAATACAGTACATTTCCATCATGGTATCAGAAACTCAAAAAGGCAGAAAAATTTAGAGTTATTTACAAGAAGTTTCACTTATTCAGCATCACATCTTCCCTATCTTTGTTGAGTGCCTTCCTTTCTCTTTAGTATTCGTAAGTGCACTTCTTACTTGCTATTTTCTTTGGCATCGTGGCTCGGGTTATCGATAGAAATGGTCCCTGGACCAGTTAATTTACCTGGTTAAAGTATTTACTTAAGCACATTATGAATGTATGAATGAACAAACAGACAAGGTATTCTTCATGTGTGCAAAAAAGGCTCAGACATCAACATACTACAGCTCAAAGACCATACTAAGTAGACATCAAGTTTAAAAAAACCCTTCAGCCACACTATAATATACATCAATTCTTGTGGGAAAGTATTCTCTACTGATGTCCAGGATGATTGCAGAGAGGATGGAAAGTATGGCTTGAACCATGGCACCTCTACTCAACCCTCTTTGAATTTCAAGGAGGATTTTTTTTTCTTCTTTTACAAATCCCTGTACCTGAATACTGCCATGACACTGACATGTATTTTGAATGGTTTCAACTTCAAACCACTGAAAGAATACAGTCATCTGGTCATGTAGAGAGTTCTAAAAGCCTTGAAACACTAATAGGCAAGCCAAATGTTCCCTCCCAAAAAGTAAGGTTAGTAAATAATGAAGTCAAGTCTTGGTTTGTTCAAAGAAAGCCATGTACAGGTCCTAAAGTAATTCCAGAGATCCTTCTTGCATCTGCCAAGCAACAACTATCATTAGATAACCCCCCAACCATACTTTGCCAGTGCTTCCAGTCCATCACAAATTTAAAATGCGTCCTGCCCATCGACTACCAAGAATTGCCACTAGAAAATATGGAACACATAGTATAAGCTTCAGTGTATAAATCCACTATCTCCCAGTACAGCTTTCTACATTCAACTTGTATCATATAGGCTACTAAAGCAAATGTGCACTGCATTTTTTCCCCATTTTCTTTAATTAAATACAGTGCAAAATTAGACTTGCATACTACATCTTCAACACCTCTACACATTACTGTCTACTAACAGTTTAGCACAAGCTTACTAGGCATTCTTTCAGGTACTCCATCTTTATCAAATTACAATGGAGAGTTAGTCAACTACTAATTTCGGTTTTGGTGATTAAACTTCATTAATGCATCAGTTAGGGAAGCTGCGATCCACCCAAACACCACAATTCTTAGTAACATTTAAACCTCAAAACTCTTAGCAACCACCAATATAAACATCACCTTGGTCTGCAGAACAAACACAGGGTGATTAAATGGCACAGCTTTCTTGGAAAATCTCATTAGTAAAGAGCCAGACAATACATACATACACATTCAATTTTAAACTTTACATATGTACATATAATACATATAATATACATAAAATGCACATATGTTCACAAATGTGTAACTGGGGCATAAACAAACATACACTCAATGCATACAAACATACCCCATGACTTAAGCAACTGTGCCATCTAAAACACATAATATGCTTCCAACATTTTTTAAATTCTCCCTTTCGGAGAAAGAAAAATGTGCCTGTACCCTAAAGATGAATGGCAATATTTTCGTCTCTTCCTGCATCTACTATTTTAATGCTCTACATCACTGAGAGGTCTTTGGGGCAGTGTGTTCACATAATCAAGGATTATGACATGCAGCCAAGAAAGATGAACTAGATCAATTCTCATCTCAACCCCTTCACTAATGAAACCTGCTGTTTTAACTCTTTACTATAAAACATTTCATTAAAAACACAACTATCTTTTTATTTTTCATTAAAGTAAAGAATTTTATATAAATTGTTGAAGATGTATTACTATTAATATTACTAGATATACAAAAAATCTTTGGCCTTTACATTGAATTTAAGGAAAGTTTAGGAGAGCGATGAAAACTGTGAAAAAACTGCAGATGTTATTTCCCAGTGGTCTTATGAAATGATTACCCAAGGACAGGACCTACACAGCCCTGCCCAATGCCACTCCTTGTCAAGGGCAACTTGGTTACGATAAACATACAAATCAATTATAAGCACAGCACACAGGCAAAGATGCAGTATACAAAATGCGTACAACTTAGAAACAACAGCATAACTCACATCCCATTCACAGAACAGGAACTTCTACAACTGTATCACTACCTGGGGACATTCATACCTCATACAGAAAACTTGTCTGACTGGGGGAGGGACAAAACGTGGGATAAGCTGTGGAGTAAACATGAAACTGATGCATTGAAAAGCAGCATTAAAAATTCAAGTTTATTTAAGGAGGATAAACAGTAAAGTCTGTAAACTGTTCTAAAGTCAGGTGGTACCAAGTAAACAGAGTAGGGCAGCAACAATGTTCCACTTTATGAGGAAAAATATCAAGAGACAAATTTCTATCCAAAAATACAAGACCAGTGTTTCCGACAGTAAACATTTATTTATTTTACCTTTGCTTACTGGGAAAGTCTAACTGGCAGGTTGCCCATTTTCAGTGGAGGCTT
The DNA here is from genome assembly GCF_019279795.1 of Protopterus annectens. Taxonomy (NCBI): domain Eukaryota; kingdom Metazoa; phylum Chordata; order Ceratodontiformes; family Protopteridae; genus Protopterus; species Protopterus annectens. Next base: position 1,059,158,153 of record NC_056746.1, on the reverse strand, counting down.
GGGGATAAAGCTTCACTAAAAACAGTATTGGTTATAGTAATACATTATAAAAAGTGTTTCCATATACACTGTAGCTGTACAACAGAAAGCTTGTATTAAATGCATTACAAAATTGTTTTCATACACAATTCACTTTGGTTACATTTGGTGGTATATAGCACAATTACACAGTGAACAGGATAAATTTCACTATACAAGGGACAGAGTTAGTAAGACAAAGTTTTGCCAAGCAATCATTCTACTTGGCTAACAAAGAGGCAGCTTCACAGAAGAGATTCTATAAAAACGCAGCACGCACAGTATTTGCTTTCGATTTGGTTATTTCTGTACAATATGTGAAAGTTAGTTTAGAACATGAATCTATTTAGATTCCTGAATTAAGCTACATTAAACACACTTCTAGCTTGCTCCTCACTTTACTATTTCAGCTTTGCACACAACTATCACTAGTCTGCAGAAACTGAATGCAACAGTTATTGTTGATCCACAACATTGATAACTGGTAGTCATTTCATAGTACATGTATTTGCTAATTTGTTGAGCACTATAAATTAACACCATAAAAGATTAGTTTTCACAGACTTGGACAAGCAGCAACATAAATCATAACTATAACAATATGAAGGTGGGCACATCATTCAGTCAGTATTTTGGGATTATACATACACTTTTAGACTTAGCTAAGCCCCTCAGGGGTAGAAAACGTCTGATGTGTGTACCACATTTCATGGTAATCATCACTGGGGGGGAGTACAGCACACACAAAAACCGCTGCAACAGAAAACCTGAAGCAGTTAACTATTTAATAGAACAAGCATTAAGTTACTGAAGACAGTTACCTTTTTATTCAGTAACGATCTTTTTCTTCATATCTAAACCCAAAGAGATCTCCTACTTTGCAAATTATTTATTACACCACGTTTCTCCAGACTGGTCTAAACCCAACAGCCTAACACCTTGCCCTATTACAATCGAGCAGTTAAAACATTTTGGATTTATGTCAATCTGCTATTTACATTTTGGATTTATGTCAATCTGCTATTTTTACATTGCTGACACAGACACAATCAAATGCAGTTTAGAAAAAAAAACTACATAAAATGACCAGATTACGAACTTCTGAACAGAGCTCATCTAGATTTTTGCCCATTTGTTCGCTCCTCTGCTTTCAACCCACTTTACAACATACATTAGAACAAAAACTAAATTAAAAATTTACAAAAGAAGATTAACGGGGGTGGGGGGAAAGAAGCAAAGTCAAATTAGACATGCGGATAAATATGCCCGACGCCCATAGAAAATCTCAACAACAAAATGTGGAGTAATTACTTGATTAAATCATAATCTCAGATATGAAAATCACTGCTGCGGTTAAGAATTTAAACTAAAAAAATTGAAGAACATAAATGAAGAATAGTCCACTTACGCCAAGCAAGCAAACTTTCAGTTCTCTTAATGCCATGACTAAAAGACGGATGCTCACATCGCGGGAGTAGGTAATATCATAAATCAAATGACACCAACCCACACTCCTTAACCAAATTTTCTCTTAATTACTAAACATAATTAACACTTGGAAAGAACCCGATATCTGCTACACAATGTCCGCAAAATAAAATTAAATTCCGCCATCTTGAAAAAAAAAAAAAAACAACCCAAAACACATCACGTGATACAAACTCCAAACCCACCCCACCCCAGGCCGAACCGGTTACCGGCCTTCTTGCAGTAAATCGCCGGGTTACCGCTGAGACCTGGTGGTTCTGTAACAGTAAGGCAGTATTGGGAGATAGAAGTGCTTTCGAATGAGGAGGTTAATTTGAGGAAGTGACTCAAGCTCCTCCTTTTCCATATTTCAAGATGGCTGGTAAGGAGCTTTAGGTTTTCTTGGTCTACTTACATTTAACAACAAACTTTTTTTTTTTTGCTTCTAAATTTCATGTCATTTTGTTTCCCTTCAACTCAGGGATTCCTTTATATTTTGTTGAAACGCAGGATGACTTGGACGACTGTAAGTATGAGCCCACTAATTGTTTTTACCTGTCATTTGGTAATAGATTGCATTCTGAAGTGTCTCACTTCCCTTCTCCTTATTGTTGTAATGTTTATATAGTTCAAATAATCATGCAGTAAATTAATGGTTAGTAACTGATCCAGAAGAGTTTTGTGATTTTTATTTATGTACTTCCTTCGGAGAAATGTTATATGTTATGAGATAAGGCTTTATTTTCTAAATTATGACATGATTAATTTTGCTGTGGTCTGAGAGTTCTGACATCTTGGTAAAGTAGTTTAGTTTAAATGAGTTGACTTATGAAGTAAGTACGTAATATTTTTTACCTCGTTTAGTACATTAGTATTCTTTTTATGCTTGTAACTTTGTGCGGCATATGTAAACGAGATGACACTTTGAACCTGGTGATTTAACTATTTTAGATTCTATAGGCCTAGTAAATAGTGCGTGATTTGGTGGAATAATACTTTTAATGATGGCATAACTTAAAAAAAGTTTAGTGTGTTAAACTGGCCGAATGTGTCCTACAAAGTAATTTTGCTGAATTTGTGCGAGTTTTAACATAAACATAAGTACAGTAGGAGTGGATATGTACTCATGGGATTTTAACTTTTCACAGCGTATACATTTTTGAATGTATATCTTGACGTCTTTACCTTAAGCACATTATATTATTTTGTGAATGTTTAAGAATTGTGTAGGGGGGGGGGGTGATGTTTATTTTCTTGCAGTGATTTGGTGGACACTCGAAATGTTTTATTTGTGTGGAGATCATACAATAATTTGGGTAATTTAGTTATTATATTCCCTTAATCAGGATACCTGACTATATGCATACAAAAGGAAGCAGCTTGTATGCAGAATGTTAATATTTTATCCTACCGGGGTGGTTTGGCTGCATTATTAAAATGTAATTGATGTATTTGACAGATTACGGTGACAGAAATACTTTGGATGGTCTGCGTAGTTAATTTGGGGGAAAGGTGTGTGTATGTAAGAGTTTTGTGTATGCAAGAAAACTGTAGCCTACTGAGTTCTGTGTTATTCATTGTGAAATTATTTATTTATATTCACGAGTGTGATTAAACCAACAGATAAGTACTGTGAGTTACCGATTGCGATCCGTTTCGTATTTTACTAAAATTTGAATAACTAAAAAATTATTTTTCTAGGAAAACCAAAGCGTTGTAATGTTGTGTACGCATACCAATGTGGGGCTGTCCAGTTTGTTTACATTTGTATTTCCATGTTACTCTTCTGCGTGTCAGATGGGTGCGATTTTTAGTTGCACAAGTTAGCAACATAATTAGAATTAAGTGTTGAAAAAGAAAATTATTTTATAGTTGAGTATGTGGTATGATTCTTGTGCCGTTTATCTGAACATATATGATGAATGCAGTATTTTTATGCTTGTATTGCCTTATTCAGCAGGGAGAAACCTTGTCTTTTATTTACAACTCGTGCCCTTCTCGACAGTTACATTTGCCCGCTATCACTTTTAATCTTTCTGCCTGTTTAGCCATGATGACCAATGTGCAGTGCAATAATTCTCAACACTGTTAGTATTCAGGGACCTGTATTTGGAAAGGACCCTTTTAATCTTACTATGATGAATAACTAATGATCATTACTGAGTTGCCTAAAACTTTTAATTTTAAGAAAAATTTAACATATTTACAACGTATACAAAGGAAGCAATTCAACATCACATACTGTTGCACAGTATTAGGAATACATTGACTTGTCAAGGTAATGTTATGCAATTAACATATTAAGAGCCTTGCCTAAAACTTTTAAATGACTTAAGTCAACCCAAAACTGTGTGTGTCTCTTTTCCTTCTTTTGCTAGCACTTAATGTGGGATTTGTGTGTGTTTGAGGGTTGGGACTTGCCTATGGTTCTGGTTCAAGATGTACATGCAATTGCAGTTCTGCATGTTTTCCAAATTATTGAACAGCAATTTTTTTTTCTAGTTAGTTTTTGCTCCTTGTGCCTGCTTAGTATCAAGCCCCTTTCATCTGTCTACTTATTCATTCCCAGATGCTCTCTGAGTGCTGGTACAAATGCAGATTAGTGGATGGGCCTTCATCCACTCAACTGTGAAGGGTCGATACCTTTTTCCTTGGCCTTTCTTCTGGTCTAGCTGTCTGCCTGATATCCATGGACTCTGAAAATGGTGCCCCATTGCAAGTGCATGCCCTGTATATCTCCCTAATGTGATTGCTATATTATGCATAGTTTGGTTGTGAATGGCTTGGCCCGACTGCTGTATGGTTGGCATTCTGCCTCTGATAAGAGCTATTGTGCAGTTGTCTGGGCTGCCTTCCTCCCAAGATGGGTATGATGGTATCTGCTGTTGGCTCCCACCCTCCCACATGTGGCCCTCTAGTTGTCAGATTACTAGTTGAGCCTAGGTTGAGTGGGTTGCAGTCAGGTCAAAATTAATGTTTTATGAGGGGAAGGATCTGCAGTGTTAATAGAGTATGTTTATTTATATTCTGTGTTTATTGCCAGTAGTTGTCTGTCAAGCAGGTCACTAGTTACTTAGTGAGTCCAACACCTAGAAGTGTCACTTTGAATAGAAGCACCACTAGACATGCTTCATCATTTGCAAATTTACTGCAGTAAGAATCACAGATATGGCTCCCACAGATATGAATGCAAATCACTGTATCTCCATAATTGCAGATCCTTGTATATTAAGAGAGAGAAAATCCTTCACCCTAGATAGTTAAGTACAAAGAAAAGCTAATGTGCTCCAAAATGTTTTTCAGTCTTTTCTCAAATGTGTGTATTTATAGTTGCCCAAACCAAGGTCACTCTTCTCAGACCAAAGAAACTGTATCGTATTCGTTGGCAATATTGACATTGTTTAAATGGATTTAATCTAAGTAGTCACAAATAGGTTTGTTATTTAAAAAAAAAAGTTAATCTTGCAGTGTTGGTCTAATAAGCAATTTCTTTGCAAGGAGTAATATTTAAGTTTTAGAAGTAATACATAACTGTTCTAATGATAGGCGTATTATTTCTTGCAAATATTGTTGCTGCAAGTCCCACATCAAGGATTTGCAATAAAATTAACTGGTCCTTAACATCGCTGGCAACATAGTCTTACAAATGGTCTTGTTAAAAAAAAGTACGCTGCAGGGGATGCTACTTTTAAGCAGTGCTTGCATTTTATAACTCTTGCATACACATGGATACGAGTTAAGAATAAGAAAATTTTTACTTTTTTAATAAAGTAAACCAGAGCTAGCCTGTATTACTTAAGAATATAGTTAACTTGGCACAATTCCAACATTTGACATTGTGCTCCTGAAACATTTTGTGTATTTAAATGGCAGCAAGTGTTGAAAACTAGCAACCTTTTTTTTTACCAAGAAAGTCCGACTGGGAATTAAAACCCCTTTTCAGCAGATCCCTGGGGAGAAAAGCTTCATGGGTACAAATACCAAATTAGTATGACAATGTGCAAAATGTGTATTGAAGCAAAAGCTTCAGTAAAGTTATACATATTAAATGCGGAGTGCATTAACTGCACTATGTAGTACATTTTACATTAATATTATAGCCGAAACACTGAGACATTTACTAAACCTAAACAAAGCAATAGTCTTACAATGAAAACAGACTTGGCATTAAAGCTTCTCTACTTTTGAAACTCACATTCGATGAAACAGCATTGAAACCCACATTCAAAGAAAATGCATCTGGCCAGTGGCAGGTTATTTACCTTTGAAATGTTTTCAAGCAATAGGCTCCTTGCACACTGTTAGGGCCATGCAAAAGTTTTGATTTACCTGATTGTATTAATTATAATATATAATTGAATTATATCCCTTGTATTATATAGCAGCACTTTTGAGTGTCTCTGCCGAAGTAAAAGTTATCTGAATAATTCCACATTAAAGATATATGAAAATAATGATGTTGTTGCTAGAAAACTGTATATTTCAGTGTTTCATCTACAAATTCAGTGCCTGCTGCCGTCAAAGAATAAATTGCCTATGTTAAATTAAAAAAATGGTAAGCTGGTATATTGCAATAGAAAATGGATGGCAAGCTGAAAAACAGGTTCATAGTTATTAGGCATCTCATCCAAAGGAGGACATCCTCAGGACTGCAGCATACAAATGTACGTGCTATAGGAATAGAACCTCAAGCCTTTACATTAAGATGCAAGTATTCTACTTGTGGTGCTACTAACATAGCTTTAAAACTTTATACCACAATAGAGATACCATTTGCTAAACAAAACAGTTGCACATTGTAAATAGACTTGGCATGAGCAGCAATAAACTTTGCTTCCCTTAAAACTCGCAGTTCCTTGAAAATGCACTTGAATTCCACCTGCTAACTCTAACTTGGGCATTTCACTTTCTCTCTCACAAACATACCACACCCATCAAGGCCTCAACCTTAGTGCAAGAAATCTGGACAAAGCCTAAAATAAATAGGGACAGATTATAAATATGGCTCTCAAACTTAGAAAATTGCAAGAGTAACAGGATTTGTGTTAGTATGCATTTTTCTAAATGTCATCTAAAACTGAAATGTCTCATTATCTAGCAACTGCAATCCTTTTTAGGAGGAATATGGGGCAAAAATCTGGACATTATGCAAAAACCTGGACAGCTGAGGGGTATGCTACCTCCCTCTTGTATACACACACACACCCCAAATAATTCTGGTCAGACTTGAATTAGTTCTGGGAAGGTTACACTGAATGGCACTGTGCTTGATCTGAAGTGGGTGAAATCCTGGTAGCCAGTGATAACTGTGATCTGAAGCTCAGCAATGTGGAGCATTAAAGCATTTTTAGCAGAGCATTGTTTCATCACTACCTATTGTGTTTGCACATAAGCTGTAGTTATTTCAAACATTTGCCTTTTTTTGATTACTACAGAGTACATTTACCCACCAGAGCTGTTGTGTTTTGACTTCAAAGTGGAGCTTAACTAGTTGTTGCAGGGCTTGGCTTTTAAGTAAGGTAGCAATGCTTATTTACCATATACCATTAAAGCCACCCAACTACAAGTGTACTAACACAGAGACACTGCTATAAGACACTGGTCTCCAATAAAATGTAATGAGCTTCTGAAAATACTGTAATCCTGTCCTTTTATTACAAATATTGTCATATGCATTTCAATACCCAAGGCTTATACATTATCTAGTTATGTAAATATTCTCTGCATGGCAACAACAAAAAGGCTTTCAATGCTGGTAATTCTTTAACAATATGCTTACTAAAGCTTACTTGCATCTTAGAATCTCCGACAAGCTTACCTGATGTTCATTAAACCATGGCTACTTAAACAGAGCAACAGGGCACTGTGCAGCATGCAGTTCCTGAATAATAAGAAGCATAAATCAACAGTATAAAAATCTGATAGAAAACCAGAACATTCTGCAAAATCAAGGACAGATGAAAAGCCACGGTCATATTTGTGATCCACCTTGGATGGGGGAATACTCTGCACACTTACACTGCATAACTGTTCCTTGCCTTCCTTGGACACATCCAGAGCCACTACAATGGGGGGTGGGGTGCAATAAGTATGTCATAATTTGAAATGTCACAGTGATGGCTCTTGACACTCATACCTCTCAACTTCAGAGCAAGAAATCTGGACAAAGCCATACATAGAACTAGAAGTGGGACACAGGCCCAAAAATAAGGCCAATGTTTAAATATTGCTCTTATTAACTTAGATAATAGAACAGTAGTAGATCTTGCATTAGTACAAATTTTCTGAAGGGTATAAAATCTGAAACAAATGTCTGCCATTATTTTCTAACTTCAATCTTTAATGACTTGCCACTAATTTGCCAGAAAACCACAAGTTTATGAAAAATGGACCAAAATGTGATGCAAAAATACCTGTCAAAAAGGGACACCTTTTTAGTATTAACATTAACTTGAGCAGCTAACAGAATAAGAGCATCTACATGCATTTCTGAAATAAAAGTAATCTATAACTCTGATCATTACAGTTATATATAATTGTAAACCCTCCACATTTTCTTCCAAAATTGCCATTTTGGAGGAGGGATTATTAGAGGAGAGCAACATTTTGAGCCAAAATTGGGGACAATTGAGGGGTTTGGATATTCCTAATCTACAAAGTGATTTGCACGTACCTCTTAATGCAGGAAATATGGACAAGGCCAAATATATTGGGGGAACTACAAACACTACTAAAAATTGCTCTTGTATAAACTTAAGAGTCTTGCATTAGCGTGCATTTTTCTGAAGGTTATGATGTCTGAAACTCAGTGTGTCATTTAGTGATTTCATTCCTAAATGATTTGCTAGAAAACCACAGATTTTATGAGGAACAAACCAAAAATAAGAAGCAAATATCTATTAATTCTGCAAAGATATGGACAACTGAGAGGTATAGTTCAATCTGGGCTGTTTGCTACCCCCCCCTCACAAAATCATGGTCAAATGGAGCCCCCCCCCTGCATCCATTCCATTGTCCCATTCCTTGGTTATTTTGCCCCATTTACCATAAACACAGTAATGTGCACACTGCTTTACTTCTGCGATGATTTAGGATTTCATTTGAAAGTTTTATTTTGCATTTTACAGCACAAACCCTAATACATATCTGTTAAAAAAGCAATGCAGTCTCGCAATGAAAATAGACTAACATTAAAACTTCTCTGCCCTTGAAACAGCATTGAAACCCACATTCAAAGAAAATACATTTTGCCAGTGGCAGATAAATATTAACTCTGGGCTGTCTTCAAAATCATAGGCCCCTCGAACATAACATACACATGCTCTTTGATACACCTTCCTGACTGTATTACATTATATTCCTTGTACAATACAGTACAGTTGTTAGAGGGCATTTTAAATTTATTGTTTTGAACATTTTTCCAGTAAACAATGAAACAAAATGCATATACCAATGACAAAACTGCCCAATTCAGAACATTTCCATCATAAAAAGTCTACTCGACCTTCTATAGTCCACCAGTATCAGTAAAAATATGCACAATTTCTGAAGTAGTAAAATCCACATTAAAGAAATTTGTAACTAATAAAGAGGTTGCTGCTAGCAAACAACTTTATATGTCATTGTTTAATCTACAAATAAAGTGCCTGTTACCCTTTAAGAATAAATTGCCTTTGTTGCATGCAATAAAAAATGATAAGCTAGTAATACCACAATAGAGAATGGATAGCAAACTGATAACAGGTTTATAGTTACTAGGTATCTTTACCAAAATGACTGCAGCATCCACCCCCTTTACAACACAGTACAGTATCAGCAATGCCTCTACCTACTGTGGGAGTAGAACCCACAGCCTTCAGCATCAAAAGCAAGTACACTATCTGTTGTGCTATTAACAGTGCAAACAGGCTAAACATAAGCAGCACTAAACTTTTGCTCGCCTGCAGCTCTCAGCTCGTAAAATCTACTCGACACTCAGCTGTATCTCTGAACTTTGCAGCACAAGAAATCTGGAAAAAGCCAAAATTTATTGGGGGGGGGGGGCAAAAGGCCAAAAACCCAAAAACCAGGGACACATTTTAAACATTGCTTGTATAATGTTGGAAAGTTGCTAGAATAAAATGCTACGTTACCACCATACATTTCACTGCCACGTCTTGAACCCAGGGGACCCTGTGCAAAACAGTCAGAGCAACATACCACTACACAAATCAGCTGTTTTGTGAAAGAGGAAGACTGAAACTTAAATGGCTACCATTTAGTGAATTCAGTTCTCACCATAGCACAGCTGTCAACCTCTTAGCACAAAATACCTGAACAAAGCCAATAATGGGTGAATACAGCCCCCAAACATTCAGTGAATTCAGTTCTCACCATAGCTCTCAACCTCTTAGCAAAAAACACACGGACAAAGCCAGTAATGGGGGAATATAGCCCCCAAACATATTCAGTGAATTCAGTTCTTACCGTAGCTCTCAACCTTAGCACAAAACCAGGATGAAGCCAATAAATACCTGAACAAAGTCAATACTGGGTGAATACAGTCCCCAAACATATTCAGTGAATTCAGTTCTTTCCATAGCTCTCAACCTTAACACAAAACCTGGATGAAGCCAATAATGGGGGGGGGGATTTATTGTCATACAGGAGAGCTTCAAATAAATATTTCTTATTAGTAAGTACTATCTTGGGTGTTTATTTTAAACATATGTATTTCTACTCCTTCATGAATTTACAATGCATTTCTTGGAATACAGCACAATTTCCACTACAATTTCCCTGTGAGACAGATAACCCTTGAGCCACTGAAGGACTTTGAGAGGCCATAGAAGGAACGTTCATATATCAGTTTTTGGTGGCAAACAAATGTCAATAGCCTTTGACATGTAAAGGAATAGAGCAGAGTCCAGAGTGCCTGAGTTTCTATTTTGACTGACTGTGGCAGTAAAACTCGGAAGGGCAGAAGCAGCGTTATGGCTGTGTTAGGCAGAAGAAATTGCAGTCTAACACATTTCAGAAGCTGTGAATGAATGCATGTTTCCAGGACTTCTCATAGTGGAGGTAATATTGCTAGAGACCTGTAGTTTATCAGGTTAGTGGAAGTTTATGTACAGGTAAGCTCATAGATTTTTTTTCTCAGGATTTTGATACATAGATTTTTTTTTTTTGATAGAGCTATTTATGAGAATAGACGTGGGGTAAGCCGGTACATCTGCTGCTGTTTTGATGCATTCATAAGATAGCTGGTCAGAGGATGTAGCAGTAGTACATTTTAGACTACAGAGATTATTTTTGATGGTCAATGAGGAGACTAGTTTAAAAAAGGAAGGCTCAGAAGAGTGATTTCTTACTATATTTAGCTCATTTTCTAAGCATCCGAAATGTAGGTCAGCTGATTCTTTATTCTGTATCCAGGTTTTCTAGGCTTTATCTCTGCATGGATATTTTAAGTTTTTAGTTAGCTATGAAGCAGAGTTGGCTTGTACTGTTTTTGTTCTGAGTGGGATATGTTTATTAAGGATATAGAGAGAGAGAGAGCTTGTTACATTCTATGTCAGCATCTAGTTATAGTGTTTTTAAGGATGTCCCAGCTGCACCTGTGTAGAGTATTAATAAAAGCTTTTATTTGGAGGTTAGAGAGATTTTGCATGTTGTTAAAATGACGGTTCTAATGATATGGGTACTGAGTTCTGATTGCAAAGGTTGGAAATTGATTGAATAAGGTTGCAGGCAGTGCAATTGAAAAGCAAGTACAACTGCAAGTATTTTAATAATAGTAAAAATATGTATTACTGTGTACAATGTTAGTTCCTTTCTTAGGTAGTAGTATTAAAAAAATAGCAAGAAAAGACATAGCTATCATGCATTTAGTAGTAAATACACATATTTAATGGAATCTACTTTGATCCATTGATAAACCACTTAATCGCATTCCCAGTTCAGACAAACCTCACTTTAAGGAAAGCACTGACTGCCGACATCCTTTCCCTGAGAAAGGAACCACTTGGCCACCACGACAAAAAAACCCACATGGACCAAAACTAAACCTACCAAAGTGGGGAGGGGGTTCAACCCCCCCAATAAAATATTCCAATTCTGAGATCGCACTTCATTGCAGAAAGGGCAAAGTTCACAATGGTGGCCAAGTGGCTCTTTTCTCAGGCAAAGGATGTCAGACATCTGTGCTTTCATTAAAGCGAAGTTTTGCTGAACTGGGAATGGGAAAGTGAGTTTCGATTAAGTGGTTTTTCGATGTATCAAAGTAGATCCATATAATGATGTACATATACATATATCCTATGCTCATGACAAGGACATGGGAGAAAAAAAATAGCACATATTTACTAATATACAGATATAGCTTTACACATTTTCTCTCATCAGAGCAGCTGAGGTGTAAATTACTGTCCATTTTTTAGCAAGTATGGACTTCCTAGGAAATGCAACTCATGATGCAGCTCAAAATGTGACGACTTTAGTCACTTACTTTTTCATAAACACTCAACATGGAAGCATTTTTTAAATTAGAGTTCAGGTAACAAATAAGTAAAATTCATTTGAAGTTTAGCGTAGAGGATTAAGGCTATGGGTTGATAAATATGTTTCATCCTGTGGTCCTGAGTTTGATTCTGTCAGTTTCCATTTGACTGCTCTGAACAAGATACTTAACCAGCTAGTGAACCTGAAAAGGGACAGATGTGCCTAACTAGTTTATCTAGATAAGTAACTCTATAACAAACTCCTGATTCGTACTTGCCATCCCATGTTTTTAAGTGAAAGCTGTTGCCATAAAGTCATCTTTGAATTGATGAAGATGATGAACGTTTAGCATGCAGGGCTCAGAGGATGATGATGTACACATGATGAATAGGAAGACACTGACCCTGTATCCACTGCTTGTATACTCATGGAAACATTCTGCTTCAGCTTTACAAATAAATGTACTCCCTATCCCAAAATACATCCCTCCCCAACAAAATTAACTGTATTCAGGTTATACCAGTCTTTGCCAAAACCAGAAGCAACAGTTCCATGGGTCTTGATACTAAGCATCACTTAGTCAAACCCCACATAAATCATTGTAACCTTAGCCTACTCATGAGAGCAGTGCTGTACCTAGTTCTCCTGGTGCCCCGGAACAAGAAGCCATGGCTAAATCCAGCACAGGGACTGACACACACACACACACACACACACACACACACACATACAGACACACACACGGACACACACACCCTAGGCACAGTCTGGAACATCACAAAGTCACCTACCTGTATGTTAGATATGGGAATATAATGGAGGTTAAAGTAGACTAAAGTAAACAAACACAGAGCAAATATGCAGAGAAGGCAGCCTAGCCAGAAAACAGACTGCAGGACAAAGAGGAGTTGTAGCAGTACATTACCCTGTAAATCAGCATTAGCAATTGAAACAGGAATACTAAACAGTTTGTCAGGAGGGAAAATCACATTTACAAGGTTATAATGAGGAAATATCAGCAAAAAATTATAAGCATAACCCCCTGACATAATAAAACAAATGCAATTGCAAGTTCATCACAGCAGCAGCTGCACTGATAACCTTAGGACAAACTAAAACTGAAAGAATAACTTTACTGCAGCATCATAATCTATGCAACACATTTTCAGCATCATAATTTGGGCACTTTTCAGTCCACTCTGCACAAAATCTCAACATATTTGTTTCTTTAAGTCAAGAATATCTGTATTCCTTCACATTATCCAGGCAGACCTTTACAAAAACTTGATTCGGAATGTGGAAGGGCTGATGCAAGCTATATAGTGTGATAACAGCTAGTTGCTGGACCCTTGAATTGTAAACCTCACTTTAATTATTATTTTTTTTTTTTACTAACCAGAATATGTGCAATAAACTGTGGAGAAATGGTACTACAGAATATATGTACATTTCACACGTGCATACATTCAAGCATGCAGGCATGGTACTACACACACACACACACACACACACACACACACACACACACACACACACACCCTACCTTACTAAAGCTGCCCGTTTCAGTTCCCGCTCCACTAAAGCGTCCCATCTTCCGCCCGTTTCAGTTCCCGCTCGCTTGCAAGGGCCCCATCTTCAGTAAAGTCCTCTAAACCGTTTCAGTTCCCGCACAATGATGTCACAGCATCCTCTAAACTGTCGATTTTAGTTCCCGCTTGCAAACTGCACGCGATGATGTCAGCATGCCTGCGACTGGACTTCTTAAAGAACGTCCTAAAAAAAAAAAAATTTTTTTTTTTTTTAAATGAAAAGATTAACTTGTCAGTGGATTCCAGGGGGGTGCAAGTGCACCCCCTTGCACCTGCCTGCGGGCGCCCTTGGTTATATGAAAATTTTGCAAAGACTACTTTGAGGATATGGATACTAAGATACAAGCAGTAAAATGTTTTTAATCCCTTTTATTTTTATAATTTACAAGTATTTCATTTGTTTGCGCAGTCCTCATGCATGCCGCACTGTTTCGATTGCTTTAAAATATTTTATTGTAGTGATACAGTAATAGCAGCATATTCAAATTAGCATAACTGGAAGCACAAATATATTCAGTTTAGCATAATTTAAAAGCACGATTATAATAACTTCATCTTAACAAGTCTTGCATCAGACTTGACTGACTTGTTATCCTGAATACTACATATTATATTATTTCAGCTCCATGGTTTTTGCTATATGGACTATATCCACTCCCCCTAACCTTGGTTCTCTGGCTTTGTCTTGATTTGCAGCCTTGCAGGTGCTTGGCCATTTTTTTAGCTAACATTTTCTTGATTCTTCCCTTGAGAAAGAAAACAGAAAAAGAACAGTATGTAGCCTTCCCTTGAACTATTATCTCTAGTCGGTGAGGTTATGCCTTTTTTCTGCTTTTTTTAAAATGTATGGATAAATGAAACCATTTCTAGGCCTATATTACCCTTTAGCCTGTCTGTCTAATACGTGCTTTAAAATAAAAATCTCTAATCTAACACGCACTATAAAAGTAGTTCATGTGTAGTTCTGTTCAAGTGTGCTTCTTTTCCCATTGTTGTCAAATTTTTATATAAGGTTTTTAACAACTAAGTAGAACCACCCCAATACCAGTTTTATAATTGTCAGACAAATATAAACTAGTGGAGAAGTTGTGGACAAAAAATTTAATAGAGCTGAATGAATTTATTCAGGAGGGGAAAATGGCAAGAGTTAAGTTGGTTAAGTCGATCCTCCCAGTAGAACAAGGTGGTTTTGGATTACTTGACTTGAAAGGATATTAGAGTTGAGCAGTTCAAGATCTACATACATAACACAAGCAGAAGGTTACAGTTTAAAATGGAAAAAGATGATTATGATGAAGCAAGGGGGAGGTGGTTCAATTAAGGTGAGAGTGGCATTTTGGTTGCAGATCATTACGGAAAATGACAACCATCCATAATTTTACAGTCTGTAAAGTTGCAGCATATGGTATTCTAAGAATTAAGCCAAGATGGGAGTGGTGAAAGGAGATCTTGCTAATATGGGATATCTGTCAGTAGGATACAGAAAGTAGGCAAGAGGTAGCTGGAATTTACTGGAGAAAACTGTCAAAGAAACCAAGACATTGGAATCAAATAATTAGAGAGGGTAAGGTAAAAGTATAGGATGAGGCCAAAACAAAGTTCCTAGTCAGACGTGCTAGCCATCTCTCTCAAAGCTAAGTAGAAAATTACTATTTTTTAAGATGTTTTTCTTCAAAATTGTTTACTTTTTAGTCAAGTTAACCTTTTCTCACTGTTGCCTATAACCTAGTTCTATTCCCTACCCTTTTTCTTGGTAATTTAAATTTTACCACTTTTGGTACAGTCTTTGTCTTCTGCCTTTGACAGGCCCTTCCTTACAACTTGTGGTATTTTTTAAATACCATCTCTGGTATCCTTTCCCTTTATTTTGTTTTTTTTATAGGATAGCCTTCTTGTCTTATGTCAGACAAAGCTAAGTTGGGGTTTAAACACTGTGACAAGTTTGGACGGAAGATGCCCAACTCGGATACACATGCTCGTTGTGTCTACTGTTTGGGCCTGGATCATATTAGAGCTGACTGTGACATTTGTGCTAGTTTTAGTAATCGTACAGTAGCTGAACGTAAAAATAAACTTAACGTAAAAGATTTATTCAGGATGCCTTTTAGGGAGGCTCTATCTGGGTCGGAGGTCTCGCCCCCTTCAAAGATCAAAAAACATAAGGGAAAAAGGAGTCACTCAGTTCCTGATCTCTGTCGGTTACGGAACTGAGTTGGCTCTATGCTTTGTTGGTGCCCTTGGTGCAGACCTCTTTAGCATCAGGCTCTGTGTCTTCTCCCTTGGTGCCTTCCATGATATTCACCCCTATTTCGGTTCCAACCTCGACACCACTGACTTCAGTGCCATCCTTGGATCCGACATTGGCTCTGATGACTGTACCTGCTTTGGCACCATCCCCAACCATGGTGCCAACAGTTTCTTTGGCTCCATCAGCTCTAAACCTCTAATACCTGCCAAGGGCAAGATACTCTCCAACTTGCGACCCTTTTTGGGGGCAGAGGTTTAGCCCCTTTCTAAAAAGACCTGATTCTCCTTCAGCAGGCTCCTTTAGATCCACTAGGTGTTTTTCTGAGAGAGATTTAGTGCGGGCTGTGGACCATCTTGAGGTAGCTAGGGGATTGCCCATTCCAGCTAAACCTTCCACCCCCCTTGGCTTGGAGTTCTTTACTACTACCTCCTCTGTTTCTCCTCCGGCCTCTGCCCAGATCCCAGAGATCTCGGTACCGATGTCCACTCTGGTGCATACTGTTTTGGTTCCAACAGTGGTGTTTCCCCTGTCGGCACCGTCCACCCTTGCTGCATCGGCTCCAGTGGAACTGATGCTCTCGCGGAGCAGTGCTTGGACCATCTGTGCCTTGGTGCCTAGCCCGGCACCTATTTTCTTACTGGTGCCATTTGTGTCCATGGCTCCGACAGCTTCCAGTTCTCTCAGAGCTCCTCACCTGGAGGTGGGCTCCTCAGGGCGAGGTGTGACTCTGATTCCAAGGTTGTCCCTCCTAGTTCCGGACTCCCATCCCTCCAGAGGTGGGCCTGCTGTACAGGAAGTGGACTCGCAGTCAGCACCAAAGACATCAGGATTAGAACCCTCCCCTAGCATGCACCTCTCCCAACCCTCTATTTTGGGACCCCGGGGCATGTGAGTCACTAACTCTCTTTGAAGGGGACTCCTTCTCCGGAGTCCTCCTCAGAAGATCCCACTGGGGAGCCACCCTGGAAGAAACGGTGCAAGAGGAAGCATCTTGATTCATCAGAGGAATCCATCACCGAAGACGCTGATTGTGATGAGGGGGAAGGGTCCCCACGGTCTCCCCTAGACAACGTCTCATTCGGAGACTTTCTCAAAATATTCAAGCAATGGGGAGGCTGGAAGTCCTCTAATCCTCCTCCTGAGGAATCGGTCTTCTTGCAGGCCTTCTGTGCCCGGCCGTCTACTTCCTGGGTGACTCCACCGGTAGATGACCTTGTTAAACTCATTGTGCAGCATGCTTGGAAGGCCCTGGACAACGTAGAACCTGTCCATCAGAGGCCAGGCAAAATTTTATCTACACCTGAAGACCAGCCCCACTGGTCCAAGCAGTTGACAGTTGATTCTATGGTCATGGCAGTGGCCATCAAGAGGGAACTGGCAGAAGTTAGTTCCACCATTTATCCCTCAAACATAGAGTCTCGGACCATGGACAGACTAGGGAAACGGACCTATGCTTCAGCGACCCTCGCCATTCGGTCGCTGAACTAACTGGCACACTTTCTCCTCGAAAGAGACCTGATTTCCCAAAATGTCTTCCTCTTTGGTGGGGGTACTACCTGATGAGGTGCGTGATACTGTCACCTCGCAGCTAGCTACCCTTGAATCCATCTTTAACTCCTTGATGCGTTTGCTATCTCACTCCACCGATGGGGCAGCTTGAGGCATCAGGCATTGTCATGAGACGTAATGCTTGGATGTGGTTGTGTGACTTTGACCCCTTTAAATCTTCTTTCGTCAATGCACCTGTCAACGAATCTGCACTTTTTGGACCCAAAGTACGAGACACACTTGCACGTAGTGAGAAAGACGGAAAGACCTTGTCTGCTTTGGGCATATGCTTTTCCAACCCCCAGAGGTCCTACTCCAGGAACCAGAAGGGTGGAAGAATGTGTTTCAAGAAATCCCAAAGACCTTTTCATGACACTTGTGGTGAACAATCCCCCCCCGGGGCAGAGGGGGCAACTTATATGGAAGACACCCCTTTCGGGGTAGAGGGGGTCCGTGTAACCAGGGCGCTAGAGTTACTTTCTCTGGCAGACCCTACTAGCGCTCCTGAGCAGTTTCTAGATTGCTTTCCTCTGGAAGCAGTCTGAGGTAAATTTTCTCTCCATGTACCAGGCTGGCATCTTATTACTACCGATGTTTGGGTGCAGAGAATAATATCCAGAGGCTACCAAATACCATTCGATTTAACTCCCAGACCAGTCAAATGAATCCCCGATGTACCACCCAATCAGAGGGAATTGTCAGCCTTAGAAATAGAAACGCTGCTAAGAAAGAGTCCTCCAACCAGTCCCACCAGACCAGACAAGATCCAGGTTTTACTCTAGGTTCTTTTTAGTGCCAAAAAGACAGGGGACTGGAGACCAATCCTGGATCTCAGCCTATTGAACAAATTTATCAAACCTCAAAAAGTCTGGATGGATGGTCACGATACAGTCCATTCTTTCCTTCTTAGGGAGGGACAACTGAGTATGCTCTATAGACCACCAGGACACGTACTACCACATAAAGATGGATCACCGCTCCCGGAGGTTTCTCCGCTTCCATCTGGAGTCCATCACTACCAGTTCAGGGCACTGCCATTCTGTCTCTCGACAGCCCCTCGAGTGTTCACCAAATGTATGGCAGTTGTGGTAGCTCATCTTCGGCTACAAAGATTTCAGGTGTTTTCCTTATCTAGATGATTGGCTCCTTACCGCTCCGACCAGTAATTTCCTAGTTTGCAGCCTCTCTTACACTCAAGGTCTCGCTCTCCGCTTGGGGATTACAATCAACAAGGACAAATCTCAAATGTCCCCAATGAAGACATTTGGAATTTATTGGAGCGGTCTTCGATACAACATCCTGTCAAGCTTCTCTTCCCCCCTTTTTGGCTGGCGCGAGCTTGGAAACAGCCGTATCGGTTCTGAGGACAGAACAGAGGTCCTAGTTGTAATGAATGAACAAAGATCTACAACACAGATGGAATGTTATGGTAAAACATAACTTCTTTATTTTTAAAGCAGTGGACAACTTCATCTAGTGATAGGAACTTGCATCCCTGTAGGCTTATAACTAGAGTGTATTCAAGTAATGAATCCTTGTTGAAGTTAGATTCCTGACAGACTCTAGACTGCTGACTTGTGTTTTGATAAAGGGAGAGCAAATATTAGATGGTGGTCACTTAGGGCATCTGTTAGAATGCTTGCATAACTGATGATGATTTGGTTATTTGGTAGGATCCAGTCTGGTATGGATGGTGAGCCTATGGATTTTATTGTGTGTAGTCATGGAGGTCATTAATTGAGTGAAGCTGAAAAACTTCATACAAGGAGGTGGATTTGGGAGTCTAATGGAAGACCAGTTGATGTTTATATCTCTTAGGGTGATCGTTTTAAGTGATATATCGGAGGTTAGTTTTAGGTGGTATAGTGGAGACTAGCCAGGAGAGCATTTCTTCCAATGTCTATAGTTTTAGCCATTAGAGGGTGTGATGTAGAGGTTCACATGTAACTACTAGACTAGCTACCCTTGTGGGCCATTTTAAGTCTAGCCAGTTTCCCTTTTGGTGCTCAAATTAACCTATCCCATTTGGTTAGATACTAGCTTTACTATCCCTTGATCTGTAATAACTGGGATCGTATCATAGACAATTTGATGGGACCCATGTATGGGATAATGTATTTAGGAGCTGCTGCTGATGTCCTTCAGTATGCAGGGGGTAGTCCTGGGATAAAATTGTATGTTTTCCATTCCTCGATTCAAGTTATGCTTGAATATGGGCAGGAACTTTGTTTTATGTGGATGGGGAGTCTCTTCTAGAGTGGCAGTATTCTCTGCAAGATATACCTGCTCCCTCAAACAATTTTTGTTGATGTTTCAAAAGAGGCTTAGATCCCTAGACAGAGTATTTCTGATTCCGTTTGATTTGCTAATGTACAGTAAATTCATCAGTGTTGGGTTGGAGGATAGGTCACTTCTTAGCAGTCTGAAGGATGCCGAGTATAGTGACAGGACCTTGAGTCGGTCCATGTAGGACATGTTAAAGCTTTGTATCCTTTTAGTAAGGTGTATCTATGATCATTCCTGTTTGATGTGTCTAAAGAGATGCTTGCCAAATAGGCATTATATTAAATGATTGGCTTAATGAGGTCTGAGTAAAAAGGGACCGTAATATTCCTAGATCTAGACACATTGCAGTGATTACAACAGAAAGGACTGTTTAACACTTCTGTCAACAAAACAGTCTGGTCTTTAACATAGCTAAATTATATTTGCATAATTATAAAGAGCACTGAGGTAATTCATTCTGCCATGTTCAGATATGCAATAATTTAAACATGGTTTATAGGTAGGTACTAGGCTATCTGCTCAAGGGCCTAAGTAAGTTTAGCCAACAAGGTTCCCTGGCTTACGCCACCCAAGAAATTTTCTGTACCCCTGTTGAGCAGAGCCATAGAAGTGATCCCCGGGGTGTATTTCCTATTTCCCATCCACTCATCAAGATTTTTCTTGAGTGCTAATGAGAAACTTTGCTTGACATAGATGGGTAGCTTGTTCCAGAGTATAGGAAGTCCCTGGGACAGGAACGTATCCATCTAGCATGTCCTGTTTATTGTGGTGACAAGGTTTAGATCCCTAGAGCAAGTAGCTCTGAGGGATTGGGATTTCTTTAGGTGTAGCATGTCCAACAGCTCTGGGTTTAGCATAGCTTTATATGTTGGGCAGAGATCTTCTCTGAGTAGGCGATATGCTACAGAGTAAAGCTGGAGATTTTTGAGACTGTCAGTGTAGGGCATCAATTTCAGGCCAGTAATCCTCTTTGTGAGGTACTTCTGTGGCCTTTCCAGCTACTGCAGATGGCTTGTGAGGTACATTCCAAAAGAGGCGTTGTACTCTATAATGGGTCTAATGATTGGCGAATAGAGGGGAACAATGGTCTCTCTCTTTTTTTTTTTTTTTCTTTTCTTCTCCTGGATGAGAACCCTTTTGTGATGAGGTGTGTCACATAGAAGGATTTCCTGACTACTGTGGCAGTGTCATTGTCAAAGGAGAGACTACTGTATATTAAGTAGACTGCCATTTGTGTGGTAGTTCATGGGGTAGAGAATTTTTACCAAAGTTGATGACCATGCACTTTTTGGCATTGAGCTTGAGGCCATGCCTCTTGACAACATGCATCTGTCTTGGTGAGGCCCTTCTGTAAGATGTCCACATCATTTGGGGGCTCTACTATGGCTCCTAGTTTTCAGTCATCTGCGAACTTTATTAGCCAGAGGCCTTCTGTGTTAGCCTGTACTTCAGAGAAGTAGATACTAAACAGGAGAGGTCCCAGCACTGAACCCTATGGTACTCCACTTGTCACTGGTTTGAAGTCCGATTGGAGTCTGCAACGTTTACAGTGTGGGTTCTGTCAGTGAGCCAGTTGGCAACCCATCTTGTGACGTAGGGATTTATACCTAGTTTAGTGAGTTTAGCTATAATTCCAGAATGGAGGATGGTGTTGAAAGCCTTGGGGAGGTCAAGATAGGCTGTGTGAACCACCTTGCCCTCGTCTAAGGTTTTGGTGACTGCTTCAAAAAAGTCGATCAGGTTCAGAAGGCATGATCTGCCTTTCACAAACCTGAACTGGGTGGGGTCCAGAGTTTGGAGGTTACCATTGTCTTTTTGTTTGAGTTCCATGATGATACATTCCATGGCCTTGCATACCAGGCTCGTCAGGCTAATAGGGCGCTAGTTCCCAGGATTAGTGGTGGCTCCCCCTTTCTGGAATGGAATAACTGTTGCTGTGCACCATTCAGTGGGCACAGAGCCTGATGTGAGACTGAACATGGTGCTTAGGTAGGGAGCCAGTTCGTTCTGAAGTTCGTGTAAAATGCAGCCTGGGATGTTGTCTGGTCCCATGGATGCTGTGTTTTTGGTTTTAGAGAGTGCATCTTTTACCTGCGTAGATGTGATTACAGGGACTCTGCATTCTTCCTGTATAGATGGGTTCATTGCTAACTTTACCCCCCTCTCTGCCAGGATGTTGGCAATATCAGTTGGTTCTGTAATTTTCATGCCGTTGTGCTGCAACTCAGAGCAGATCTGGGTGTTGCCATTGAGATTCTTGACATAGCTATAGAATGCTTTGTGATTGCCTTTAGAATCAGTGGTGATTTTGTTTTTGTAGCTAGCTTTGGAGGATCTTATAAGGGATCTCAGCTTCTTACTGAGGCTGACCAGGGAGCTCCTCCACTCATAGGATTTTACTCTCTTTTGCAACAGTTTCTTCCTTCTGTTGTAGAGTTTGTTTATGGCCGGGGACCACCAGGTTGGCTTCCTTTTTTTGGAGGATAGCCTCTTGGTTCTGTTTGGGATAGCACGATCCTTGCACTCATGTAAGTGCTTATAGAGTGCATTTGTGTAGGATTCAGCCGTCACAACTGTATTGTCCATCTGCATGGGTGTCATGAAGTTTGCCACTTCTGTCTTAAGAAGCATGAAGTTGGTTTTGGAGAAATTTTTTACCATGGTTTCCTTAATGGTGTGTGGGGGCGGGATGCAGATATCTAGGGTGATTAGCTTCTAGGGTGACTAGCTTCTGGTCGGATCTGTCCAACGAGGAGTTGACTTCAGGTATGGAACACCAGTCACTTATGTTGGTAATGACTAGGTCAAGGATATTGTTGTCCCTGGTGGTGGTTTGGATAAGTTGATTCAGTGCATTGGAATTTATGAATTCTAGAAAGCATTGAGCGAAGGAGTTGGTACGTGAGTAGTTTTCCCAGTTAATGGTGGGTAGTTGAAATCGCCCATTATTAGGGTGTTTGGTTGAACCCTAATATTTTCTAGTATATCAAGAAAAGAAGAGTGGGAATCCTGGGGCATGGTGGGGGATCTGTAGCAAGCTACAATTTGTATTGCAGTTTTGCCCAAAGTTAGTTGCACTTGGATAACCTCGGATGCATTATGCTGCCAACTAGCCTGGAGGTGTGGATATCCTTAATGAATATGGACACACCTCTGTCTTTGGTGTTCTGGTCCAGGTTAGATGGCCGAAAAGTGTGGTATGAGTTCTAGCCTGATAATGCAGGGGTGCTCTCTAGAGCCTTGAACCAGGTCTCGGTCACTGCACAGGTATCGATGTTCTCCATTTTAAGGAGTGCTTTGAGTGAGTTCATTTTGAGATTTAGACTTCAAGCATTGAGTAGCATTACTCAATGCTGTTGTTTTACTGTCTAGCTAGAAATGTAATTCTTAATCAAAAACATAATGTGGATGCAACTGTGATTTGAACAATTTAATGGACTTTTATGTTTTACTCACCAGTTCCAGTTTTATCCTGAGTTATTTAACTCATTGAATTTTATTGCCTTGTATAATTTCCCTGACCTAAGTCTGCATGATACCATGAAAAGAGGACAAGGTACAGAAAGCATAACAAATTAAGTTTTATCCTGGGGTGGTATTCAGAAATAACTGGAAATACAAAAATGGGTTAGTGGAAAAAGAAATTGCATGATCTTTATAATAACGGCATTTAAATAGAAATGGTGTTCCAATGGGAAAAAGATATCGGGCAGACAATAGAGGCTCGAGGCCAACATAAGTGTGATAAGTGGCAGAAAGTAATGGAACAGGCTGCAGAGGCCTGCAGGCTGTCCCAGTTCATAGCTAGACAAGGAATACAGAAGGATAATAAAGGCATTACTGGAAAATTAAGGTTTAGCACTTGCAAAATTTAAGAGCCGTTTTGAAGACGGCGTATACTTAACTGGAATGTTACATCACAAAGTTGTATTAAAACATTTGAGATTTACCAGGAGCGAGCATTGTAACTAGTTAGTAATTGCATAAGTTTACACATCATTTATTAATGTGGAGCTGAAGGTGAAAACACTTTGTATTTATTTTGTAACTGCTGCCCTGAGACTGTAACACAGAGACCTGCAAAAGAGCTCCCTATTATGGCTGCAGCAGTCTGTTATGCAAATTGATTTGGAATTGTTAATCTTTAGGAGGAAAGATCGAGATTTCTGTTTTTGAGTAAACTGGAGATTATTTATGGTATATAGAAAGCTGAAGGCTATTTTGGTAGACTAGTGCTAATGCCACCATTTTTTTGTGCAGTCAAGACATAGTAAACTGTAATCAGGTGACAAGAATCTCTTCAGAGGCTATGGTGCAGTTTTAACTATGTTTTAGTGTATAGCTGGATTGTCAATATTTTTTTATTCAATCCAGTTATATAGACAGGAGATTTTATTACATATGCTCTTGGGCATTTAGGTGAAACGCTGTGTGTTTTTGTTGGTTTGAGTGTTTTGTGTGAGGTGCTGATTGTCTGGGAGATGTTGTGGGCCCTGGGCTTTTGTGGATATCCTTAGATGTGCAAAAACCTCTCACATTTATGTGTTTATCTAGTGTACCAGGAGTTCAAAAAATTAATCTACAGAATCTCAACTGTCACTACACTGACATGAGTAATGTTCTGTACCATCCTAATATGCCTAGAAGGTGGAAATTGTATGATAAAAGGCCAAATTGTGTGATATGGTTGAAACAAAAAGGGAGTTGTTGGACACTGTGGGTGCTTGGAAGCATCCCTTTAATGTTTTGACTCGAAAGTTGATTTGCTCTGGCTGTCGTACGTAATCTTTGGAAGGCTGTGTGGTTATGGATTATTGGGTAAGTGTGCCCGTATATGGCACAGATGAAATTATGTTAAGGAGTCCAGTTCCACTTTTGTTCCATGTCAATGATTGTTTTACTGCATTGCAGTGGTTTTTGTCCTGTAATGTAAGTGTTGACTAGCGTATATATAATAATAATTTCAAATATTGTACAAAAAGAATTTGACTGGGTGGCTCAGTGATATTGATGACTAATGCTGCTGCCTAATAACACTTGATGCTTCTGTTAGAATCTTGACTGGGTAACCTTTTTTTGTGGGATCCACAAGTCCTCTGTCCATGTGGGTTTGTGCTGGGTGCTGCAGTTTCTCCTCACCTGCCAAAGATGTGCTGTAGGCAGTCCTTTTTAAATTGTGTATGTGTGTTTATGAATTGTAAGATTCTGCCACCTGGGATTAGTTTCACTGCTTTGGTCACACTGAGTGTTAGGATAAGGATCAGTTTCTCCACATTCCTGAGTTGGATAAAGCAGGTCATTGAAGAATATATGAATGGTTTAAACCAGAGCTGTAGCACTACCACATGTGTATGGAAGTTCCAAGAAATGTTACTTGTATTTTATTTTAAACCTGTTGTGTAAGAGTGAAAGTCATTCTTATTTCTTGTTTTCATTGTGGTAGTGATGTACCAACATTTTTTTGTACCATTACTGTATTGTACCAATGTAAAAAAAAAAAAAACTATTAACTACTGCTTGCATTATGTATGCAGTTCAGTAGTAAAGACTTTTTTGCTTGAAGCTTATTACGCATACTTGAAGAACCAAAAACTGAAGTTGGCGTTTGATGGTATTGACATGATGTCATGTTCTGCCATTATCTTGATGTTGCTAAACTCCTTTAGTTTTCAGTTTACTTTCTTAATGTAACCTTGGCCCATGGTGAGGTGTGGAGCCTGTCCTGTACTCAGTAGGTTCACTGCATGGAAAGTAGTCCTATGTGAGGCATGAACTTATTGCAGTATGCATTCACACATGTGTGCAATCACGAGCACGCCTAAAGACAATTGATGTTTTTTTTTTATCTCCCCACATAATTCAAAGGTTTAAGGGTAATGTAAAATTCCCCTTCCTATTGACCAGTAGTGGCATGGTCACTCCATGCTGTAATGTGAGCCCACTCAGAATGTGTTTTTTAGTCCTAACGTTGAAAAGCCTTTCATATTAGGGTCACTTGATTCTTACTTTCTGTGGACTGTAAAACTAACGTTTTCTTTACCTTATAAGCATGCTGCAGCTGTGAGCGACCTAATGTTGAAAATAACTGATGGTAAGGATAATGAAATACAAATACAGTAGCACGTTGTTCAGGGCCTAAATGTGTAGAAATTGGTCCAAAGTGAAGGTTTAAATAGATATAAAACAACACAGAAGTAATGTGTTTTTTTTTTTTTAAAATCCACTTTCTTCACAAGGAAGATATTTTGGACCATCGGAGTATAAAAGCAGATACTTCTAAGAGATGAGTAAATCATTGGCAAGTGAAGACCACTGGGCTGCAGAACTAAAAGAAAATACTCCTGTGTGCCTGTTGGAACAGAGCTGTACCTGAAAGCTCTGCATGAGTTAACACATATGTAATATAGCAATAACCCACGCCTGGGTGTGGGTAATGCTAAATTTACCCACGGTTGGCATGGTTTGTTGACCAAACAAAGCCAACCGTGGGTAAATTTAGCATTACCCACACCCAGGCGTGGGTTATTGCTATTATACCATGACATTATTTAAGAAAAGAAACTGTTACTTTTCTTAAATAATGGCATAGTATAATGCCTGTTTACTGCCCTTCCGCAGATGTCTGGCATCCGCTGCAGTTCTGATGTACTGCGTGCCTGCGCAGTACATCAGAGCTGTGGGCAAAAGCAACGGAGAAAGCAAGATCTCCGTTGCTTTTTTTTTAGTGTTTCGCTATGTTAAATGAGTTTAACATAGCGAGACAGTTTTAAAATAAGCAACGGACATCTCCGTTGCTTATTTTAAAACTGTCTCGCCATGTTAAACTCTTAACATAGCGAGACATAAAAAGCAACGGAGATCTTGCTTTCTCCGCTGTTTTAAAACACTGTCTCGCTATGTTAAATGGGTTAAACATAGCGACACAGCTTTAAAATAAGCAACGGAGAGATCTCCGTTGCTTATTTTAAAGCTGTCTCGCTATGTTAAACCCATTTAACATAGCGAGACAGTGTTTTAAAAAACCGAGTTATACTAATGGAAAAAAGTCCGGGCGACCAGACCTTTTTCCATTAGTATAACTCGATTTACAACGGGCACGCTGGCCAATCAGCGTGCACGTTTTGGGGGGATCATGGTATAATTTGCATTTTAGCATCTCTTAAGATCACATCTGCTCTTTTTGTAGACCTAAAAAAACTGCAAGCACTTCGTGAACTCAGCAGTACAAAATAATTATAGGTGTCACTTTAAGTTGCAGTAAGTGACATTTTCCTTTTTTTCTGGGGAATAGGTGATTAAAAAATCTGATAATGAAAAGTCTTTAACCAGTTTCATGTTGACTTAACATGTAAGTGAGATCCTGTTTTGGTTTAGATTTTTTTCAAAATGTTATGCTACAATTTCTGTTCTGTATGGTCTTTCTGGTGCTGAAACTATCCAATTTTCAGAAAGCAGTGTCAGATCACTTCTAAACTGTGCTGGTGGGTGTAGAACAGCGCATGTGTTGTAACTTTAAGAAGCATTTCAAAGTGAGGGAGTGTGCAGACAGCAGTGCTATTTTGAGAGAACAGCCAAGAGTATTAACATGTATGAGTGCAGTGGTCCATCTGTTAATAAATTTAAGTTACTAAGCCTCAGTTTTGATGTGCTTTGTATATAATTAAAGCTGCTTGAACCAAACCCACAGCTGTTTCTGTTTTATCCTGACCGGACAAGTGACATAGTGTCAGAACCGGGTTAGAGTGCAACTTCAAGCCATGAGGTGCAGAATTAATGGTGAAGGTACATTGAGCACATTGGGCGATACAGCTCAAACGATTAAAAAAAAGGCCAGGAACGAACTGCAGGTAACCAAAACTCACATAAATATTTTTTTGTAAAGAAAACGATACAAAACATTCATAAAGCACAAAACGCATTATTAATCAAAAGAGTAGCACAAAATGCATTATTAATCAAATGAAAGGCACGAAACGTATTATTGATTAAACAAAATATTCGAAACTGTGATATTTGATAGAATTATCAGAAATATTTATATGGGTGTTTTAGAGTTGCTTTTTGCATAACGAGCATGTAAAGTAAAACGAGCACAAAAAAGTATAACTAGCATGATAAGAGGTCAAATAGGCATAATGAGTACAATAAAAGGGCAAAATAAGCAAAAAAGGCAACTGCATGTTTAGTAAACGGACCTATTTTGACATGATCTACTATTTACAGAGTTTTGAAGTAATTCAGAGTGTGCATAGTGTTTGCAGTGTGTGCTTTATTACAGTACAGTTATTTCAAAGAGTTTACTGTGTGCAAAGTACAGTTATTTTGCAAAGTGCAGTCAGAATATAGTCATTTTGAAATGTTTCTTGTGCTGTGTACATTTTATTTACAGAGTGCAGTCATTTTGAAATGTTTCTTGCACTGAAACAAATACATTTTGCAAAACCACTCCTTGTCAAAGTGTTGTGCTACGGAGACTTATTTCACAAAGTACAGTTCCTTTGAAGAGTCTGTTGTGCTACTGGGCATAATTACAAGTTCTGGCATATATATGTGTGTGTTCATACATAATTCCAAGGGTATTTATTACTGTGTTGATATGGCAGAGGCATTTTGCAGACCCAGTCCACTTGTGTTTGATCATAATATTGTAGAGAATTGGTCAGTGCTTGAGCAGGATTACAGTTTTTTTTTCATACAAGGAACTTTTTCTGACAAAGATAAATTGTCGGCATCAGAAGCTATTGAAAGAGAGCGTTCATCTGTGTATGGACCAGCAGTATATGCAGGAGAAGGGGAAAACTGCCATATTGTTCAAGCTGAATTAAGGGAGGACTCTGAGTGGTTGAAACATAACTTTTAGAGAAATATGTAACCTCCAGACAAATAGTATGTTCTATACAAGAGACCAAAAGGCCAGGAGAAACTCTTGCAGTTTATTACTGAGTTGAGAAACTAAGCTAAAATGTGCAGGTTTGGTGATTTGAAAGAGTTGATAAAAGACAGGCTTGTATGTGGTGTTAATAATGCTGCATTGAGAGATTTTGCTTTGTGACGGTGATTTAACATTGAGCAAAGTTATAGAGATACGTGAGCTTAACAGAAAGGCACACAAATGTTTGCAAGTGATAAGAGCATGGTTTCAGCTGCTCTAACGCAGACAGCATGCAGCACGTGGCTACAGAAACAGGCCTAAGCACACTGCAGCTGCAGTCCCTGCAGGATTTCCAAGGGGAACCTGTAACTTTCCAGCAAGTTCTAAGACTAGCTCAGTAAAACGGACATGCTCAGTGCAGCATAAGTGTGTCGGCAAAACCCACGTCTTGTTAACTGTCATAATTGTGGTGCTAATCCAGGAGTCTGAAAGAGAGAAGTGCTTAGCATTTGGAGTGGAACAGTCAGAATTACTTAGTGTTGGCAGACTCTTATTAAAACTGCTTGGAGATTAATCTTTTGCCTAACCTAACAGCCAGTACTGTTATTACTAAGTTGAAACGTCACTTTTCAGTCCATGACAGTCCACATAGTTATTTCTGACAACGGTACTCAGTTTACCAGTCGGGTATTTCAGAAATTTGCAAAAGAGTGGGAAAAAAAACTAAACTGTTTTTTGTATTGGATATGTTTCACAAAAGGTTCTGTAGCTATGTTTAGAGTTCCTAGAACAGCAGACACCAGAAAAGACAAACTTTCCAGATTCTAAGTATTTTTTTCTGCATTTTCGACTTTTTGAGCCTTTCGACGACTATTTCTGCCTGTTTTATTCAGTTATTACCTGTTTTTACTGTTTTTAATAGCTTGAATTGTTTGTTGCACTTCCTTGTTTAAGTTTTGCATAAAAGTTAAACAGGCTAATACACTCAAGTGTACTAGCTTTTGATAGCAATTAGTCGAGAAACACAGCATTTATTGTATTTTCTGCCTATCTGAAAAAAAAACTTGAAAAAAAAAATACTCTTGTTTTCCATACTTTCCTAATAGTTTGTTCCAGTGATCAGATTTTGCTGATCCCTGGGCTTTGTCTTGGTTCCTGTGTTTCTCCATTTTCCTTGTTTGGTCAAGGGGAAGTTTCTTTACTCACCAGTGAGAGTGGGGAGTACTGAGCTGCCTGTTTGTCCTCAGAGGAGTGGTTTAAGGCAGTAACTTGTAGTTTATTGGCCATTTTGGGTCATTTCCTGTCTTTTCCAGCCCAAGGTTAAACTGTTCGGGCTACCTAAAGTCCACTCTTCAAATTTTCCCTTAAAACAGCCTTCCTTGAACTGTACTGCTGATCAAACCAGCGTATTCTATATCTAAAAAGTTCAGCTCTACTTGATTCTTAAGTAGACTATTCTCTATCTGTGAAGCCTAGCACTTGCTCCTAAAGTATTTTTTTACCTTGATATAGCACTTTTATTATACATAGTACCCCACCAGCCTAAAACCCCTTTTCGATCACCCACATCCCCCGGAGTCTTTTTAAAGTTTTTGTCTATTACTTCTAGCATGTCGAGGGATCAGTTGCTAGTGTCCTCTCCTGCTCAGCTGGTGAATCTGGGAATATTGAGGCAATGTTACAATTGTCTCATGTGCAGACAACCCTCTCCTTTTCCCACAAAACACAAATACATGCGAGAGATGCAACTATATAGCCAAATGGAGGCTGAGCTCTTTCAACATAGGACTGGCAAGACCAGACAGGAGGAGAAGGTAACCACACACACCACAAACCCAGTCTCACATAGTACTATCACAACTTCAAATCATACACATAAATACACAGACATACTCGGAGGCTCTGATCAAAAATCTACCAAAACAGCAGAGGCCACCAAAGCAGACACCCAAACAACTGCCACCTCAGGACACAACACATGCAACACATAGACCACATAGTGTGCCAAACATTCACAGCCCTTAAGGCCAAACACAATGCCAGACACACTCGTCATTGGTGACTCCATAGTCAGACACACTGACGTCCCGCTCACCAGATTGAGTAAGGAGAAGGTCACAGTAAGCTGCCTGTTGGGTGCTAGAATCCGCCACATAACGCAAGCACTCGGGTCTCTCAACAGCAGGTACAAGTACGACTCTGTCATTGTCCACGCTGGTGTGAACGACCTGAGACATACCTCCTTGGACTACATGAAAAGAGACATAGAGGAGCTCTCTGATTATGTAGCCCAGGCAGGTATGACCCTGACCTTAAGCAGTATCCTACCTTCACCAAGAATGATGCCACAATACAGAGACAAGATGATCAGCTTTAATAATTGGCTTAAACTCTGGTGTCATTCAAAGGGGATCCAATGTCTGTCTGTCTGCCTGGGATGACATGCTGGACAAGCCACGCTGCTTCGCAAGGGACGGCTTGCACCTGTCACCCCTGGGCTTCCGGATATTGGCAAAGGCTGTTGCCACCCCCATAGTGCCTTTTTTAGGCAAGGCTCAAATTCTAAACCTACCACCCTAGAACACAAAAAAGGAAAAAAACTAAGGGTAATGCTGTTCAATGCCAGAAGTCTCAACCTCAAGATGCACGCACTCGAGGCCCTTCTCAGTATGGAGAACATCGATGTCTGTGCTGTGACTGAAACCTGGTTCAAGGCTCCCGAGAGCACCCCAGCACTATCAGGTTTTACCTCATATCATGCTCCGCCCCAAAATCCGGACAACACCAAGAAAGGAGGGGGTGTCTATATTCATCAAGGACACCCACACCTCAAGGTTGGATGCATCGGAGACCATCCAGGTGCAATTAACCATAGGCAAGACTGCTCTGCAATTTGTAGCATGTTACAGGCCACCCTCTCAATCTCAGGAACCTCACATAGCTTTCCTGAAAACACTGGAGGGGATAAATGTATCTCCAAACACCATCATACTAGGTGACTTCAACTACCCGAATATAGACTGGGATCACTACTCAAGCCCCAACACTCTAGCCCAAAGGTTCCTAGAGTTCATAAACTCAAATGCCATGGAACAACTAGTCACCATCCCCACAAGAGGAGAAAACATAGTAGATCTCATCATCCTGAACATGGGGTCACAATGTTCAACACCGGAAGTATACCCCTCACTGGTGAGATCATACCATAAACTAATCTCACTGGAAGTCCACATCCTGCCCCCACCTGAGATAAAAAAGACCACAGTGAAGAACTTCTCAAAAGCCGACTTCACACTTCTAAAGACTAGTGTGGTCTCTTTTAAGGCCCCCGAGCCCAACCATTACTCAAGCCGCTGAATCACTTACAAATGCCTTCTACCAGCACCTACAGGACTGCATGGATCAGGCAATCCCAAACAAAACAAAGACTCTTTGTACCAAAGGCAAGCGTCCAGTCTGGTGGACCCCAGCCATAAACAAGCTCTAAAACAAAAGGAGGAAACTACTACAAGATAGAGCAAAATCCTTAAAAGGGAAGACACCTTTGATCATTATAAGTAAAAAACTAAGATCTCTCATAAAATCATCCAAGGCTAATTTTGAGAGAAAAGTCGCTAAGGACTCAAAAGACAATCATAAGGCCTTCTTTAGCTATGTTAGAAACCTGGGAGGAAACTCCCAGATATGCTCAGAATTAGTTCAAAATGATGTAAAAATTACTGAACCTACAGACATTGCCAACATACTGGCTGACAGGTTCAGTGCAAACTTCTCCCTCCCCTCCCCCCCAAAAGGTGAGATATCTATACCAGAGGATTGTAGCCCCCCAAACATCTCTAACGCTCATGTGAGAACTGCTCTCTCCAAGGCAACAAACACAACATCCATGGGACCAGATGGTGTCCCCGGTTGTGTGCTCCACGAACTCAATGAGGAATTAAACCCACAGTTAGGGCAGCTGTTTAATCTTAGCCTCACCTCAGGATACGTACCCAAGGAGTGGCGTACGGCAACTGTGGTCCCACTTCACAAAGGCAGTGCCTCCACCGACCCTGGAAATTACCGTCCCATCAGCTTGACAAGCCTGATCTGCAAAGCTATGGAGAGGATCATAATGGAACTCCTAAATAAAGACATAGGGGACTTGCAGACTTTGGATCCAACCCAGTTTGGCTTTGTCAAAGGCAGATCATGCCTTTTAAACTTGGTTGACTTTTTCGAAACAGTCACCAAGGCCATTGATGAGGGAAAGGCAGTCCACACAGCCTACCTCGACCTGGCAAAGGCTTTCGACACAATACCCCACTCGGGTATCATTGAAAACCTCATCAGCTTTAAATGTAAACCCATACGTCACAAGATGGGTTGCAAACTGGCTAAGTGACAGAACCCACAGGGTCAGAGTTGCTGGCGCCATGTCAGACTCAAAGCCTGTCACAAGTGGTGTCCCACAGGGCTCAGTCCTGGGCCCACTCTTGTTCGGCATCTACTTTTCAGAAGTACAAGCAAACACAGGAGGGTTATGGCTGACAAAATTTGCAGACGACTGCAAACTGGGCGCCATAGTTGAGAACACATCTGACACAGATATCCTTCAGAAGGGTCTTATAGAAACGGATAACTGGTGCCAGAGCCATGGCCTAAAGTTAAACGCCAAAAAATGCATAGTCATACCCTTCGGGAAAAACAAGGTTACCCCTAGCTACCATATAGGCGGCAATCCACTAAGCACAGAAGAGGTTATCAGGGATCTGGGGACCCAGGTTGACAGCAACCTTTCGTTTGACACTCACGTTGCCAAAGTAGTTAGGAAGACCTTCTACATTGCCCACCTGATCATGAAGGGATTCACATCTAGATCAAGGGAGGTCATCGTCCCCCTGTACTCATCACTCATCAGACCAATGATTGAGTACAATGCCCCATTCGGAATGTATCTGACACGACACCTGCAGCAACTGGAAAGGCCCCAAAAGTTCCTCACCAAAAGGATAAAGGGTCTCAAAAATATGTCTTATGCTGCCTGACTGAAGGAACTCCAGCTCTATTCAGTCGCTTACCGTCTGCTCAGAAGTGACCTGTGCCTGACATACAAGGCCATGTCCAACCCGGAATTGATGAACATGCTTCACCTCTAAAAATCTAGATCCCTCAGAACTACAAGGGCGGGAGACTTAAACCTTGACACGGTTATTAATAGGACGTGCTGGAGGGACAGATTCATCACCCAGAGACTCCCTATGCTGTGGAACAAAATCCCGGTACATGTGAGGCAGAGCACCTTGCTGGCTTTGTTCAAGAGATATCTTGACCAATGGATGGGAGATCGCAGATATACCCCAGGGATTATCTCAGTGTCACTGCTTGACAGAGGCACAGCAAAATAATGGGCATAGTATCCTTCAAACTAAAGGGGTGGTGAAAGCCACAAAACTCTGGGCTAGGCTTATAAATGCCCTTGGGCAGATAGCCTAGTATGAACCTAATAACGTGTATATTGTTGGTATGTAATCACTTTGCAATTTTTTTGCAATGTTTTGGAGCTTTTCTCCCTGGTCCTCTGCTGAAAATGGACATATATCCAGTCGGACTATCCCGGTCAACAAATGTAAAATAATAAAAAATAAATAATAAAACTTTATCATTATTACTAGCAGTCCGGAATACCTCCAGTCAAATGGCCTGGCTGAGCATGCAGTACACACTGCAAAGCAATTACTAGAGAGATCAAAGTGTGACAGTACCGATATTTTCTTGAATTTGCTTAATCTCAGAAATGTATCCCGTGACAACTTACTTGGCTTCCCTGCTCAGAGACTTCTATCAAGGCAAACCAGAACAACCTTGCCTATCGGTTCCAGTTTGTTGGTGCCTAATGCTAAAAACACCAGAGCAATCAAAGCCCAACTATTCAAAAATCAGTCATTCCAGAAGCCCAGTTATGATAAAACAAGCATCTATTGAAAGGAGGAGAGATAGTGAGGATGCAAACAGCAAAAGGTTTTGATCGAACTGGTCAAGTGAGAGGTATATGTGCTGAGCCAAGATCCTACTTAATGGAATCTGATGGTACAGAATACAGAAGAAATCGCAAGCATCTTCTTCTGGTGTCTTAATCAGTATCACAGCATTGTACCTATGATACAGACTCTAGATCTCAGAGCAATCCAGACGATGTTCCTGTTTAAGGACGCATCTCTGTATCTATTCCCATTCCTGGTGATGGCCCCGAAGCTGAACATTCATTAAAGGTGATCCTTGTTGCTAAACCCAGTTCTAATTTATCACACAGAGTGTATTTCTACACCTAGTGTAAAATATTCAGCAACCTGGACATGAATGTTTTATTTGTATTTGGTTCTGTATGATTGCATGTCAAATAATTAGTTCTGTATAATTGCATGCCAAAGGATAATTTCTCTACAGTTGCATGTCAGTGAGTGTTGTCATTTTCAGTGTATGATTTATTTCTCAAAGAGGGAGGATGTAGAGCAGAGCATGTGTTGTAACTTTAAGATGTATTGCAAAGTGAGGGTATGTGCATATAAATAGACAGCATGTGCAGGTAAGCACTGCCATTTTGTGAGAACAGCCAGAGTGTTAACATGTACGAGTGCAGTAGTCAGTTTGTTTGAGTTTAAGTTACTACGCCTCGATCCTGATGTGTTTTGTATATAATAAAGGTGCTTGAACCAAACCCACAACTGTTCATCTGTTTTATCCTGATCGGACGAGCAACAGTGAGCATGCTGCCTATTTTCTCTTGACTGACTAACCTTGGTTAAAACTTCCATGACTGACAAACAGTATCTCTTTTGTCCGTACTCTGAGGGCCTCCGATCAGAAGCATTGTTAAAAAAATTATAACTCAGAAGTACAATAGAACTGTGGGAGATCACTTTGTGATCTGCCACTTACCCATTTTTTTTATTCTGTGGTCCATTAGTATTAAATTTACATAGTTTACCGTTATCATGTTATCATTTAAACCTGACCAGCTTTTACCAGAGTTTCTCCATGAGTCACCCGTGTGCATCTTTGGATGTTCAGGTAGCTACAATTTCATCAGTAGAGTGTTTTCTGATAGTATGCATATTTTCTTTCTACTAACAATTCGAAGTGGAAGTGCGCTGCAAACGATGCAGTAAAAGTTTTGGCAGCACAATGTCATGTTAGCTGGCACAAAACCAGATAGAATCATCTTGGTGGATGTTGACTTGAAATGGAAACCCATTTTCTTGTCAGATTTTTTTTGTTCATGCGCTTATACACCTGTGGAAGCATGGAGGTGTTTAGGTGAAATGGCAGTGGAGTTTTTAACCAGATTGTTTAATGAAATCTTGGAAAGTGAGAGGATGCCTGAGGAATGGAGAAAGTGTTTTGGTACTTATTTTTAAGAATAAGGGTGATGTGCAGAGCTGTAGTAACTACAGAGGGATTAAATTGATCAGTCACTGCATGAAGTTGTGGCAAAGAGTAGTGGAAGCAAGGTTAAGAAGGGACGTGATGATTAGTGATCAGCAGTATGGTTTCATGCCGAGAAAGAGCACTATAGATGCGATGTTTGCTCTGAGAGTGTTGATGGAAAAGTACAGAGAATGTCAGAAGGAGTTGTATTGTGTTTTTGTAGACTTAGAGAAAGCATATGACAGGGTGCCTAGAGAGGAGTTGTGGTATTGTATGAGGAAGTCAGGAGTGTCAGAGAAGTATGTAAGAGTGGTACAGGATATGTATGAGGGTAGTGTGACAGCGGTGAGGTCTGCGGTGGGAGTGATGGACACATTTAAGGTGGAGGTGGGGTTACATCAAGGATCAGCTCTGAGCCCCTTCTTATTTGCAATGGTGATTGACAGGTTGACAGACGAGATCAGACAGGAGTCCCCGTGGACTATGATGTTTGCAGATGACATTGTGATGTGTAGTGGGAGTAGGGAACAGGTGGAGGAGACCCTGGAGAGATGGAGATTTGCTCTAGAGAGAAGAGGAATGAAGGTCAGCAGGAATAAGACAGAATATATGTGTGTGAATGAGAGGGAGGATAGAGGAATGGTGAGGATGGAAGGAGTAGAGGTGTCGAAGGTGGATGAGTTTAAATACTTGGGGTCAGTAGTTCAGAGAAACTGTGAGTGTGGAAGAGAGTTGAAGAAGAGAGTACAGGTGGGATGGAGTGGGTGGAGAAGCGTGTCAGGAGTGATGTGACAGAAGAGTACCTGTAAGAGTGAAAGGGAAGGTCTACAAGAGGGTAGTGAGACCAGCTATGCTATATGGGTTGGAGAGAGTGGCATTGACAAAAAGGCAGGAGTTTAAGCTGGATGTGGCAGAATTAAAGATGTTAAGATTTGCACTGGGTGTGACGAGGGTGGACAGGATTAGGAATAAGTATATTAGAGGGTCAGCCCAGGTTGGAAGGTTTGCAGACCAAGCCAGAGAGGCACGATTACATTAGTTTGGACATGTGCTGAGGAGGGATGCTGAGTATATTGGGAAAAATATGCTAAGGATGACGCTACCAAGTAACAGGAAAAGAGGAAGGCCTAAGATAAGGTTTATGGATGTGGTGAGAGAGGACATGCAGGTGGTTGGTGTGACAGAGCAAGATGCAGAGGACAGGAAGAAATGGAAACTGGTGATCTGCTGTGGCAAGCCCTAACAGGAACAGCCGAAAGAAGATGATAATGTTCATGTGCTTATGCACTTAGTATTTATAATGTTCATGCGCTTATACACTTAGTATTTATAAATCTGAATCCTCCAGTTTTCAACAGTCATGGATTAACCCAGTTGTTGCTGGTACTACAAATTGAGCACTTCTCAGTATTACTGGTGCATTTCCAACCTCAAGAGGACAACAGAAGTTTCTGCGAAACTGTAATGTGTAGCAGCAGTGAGAGACAAAGTAGTGTCTGGTATATTTCCGTGTTTGCCTTTCCATGTATGTGGAAAACAAAATAAAGGCGGGATTAATATATTTGCTGATTAGAAGGGTAATGATACAAGTGTCAGGTACTGGAATGGAGTTGGTGGGTGAAAATGTGAAAAGAAGCCTGTTCTGTTTGATTTATTTTAATCAAAGAGAAGGATGCTTTGTAAATTTTGTGTTTATAAGTGAGTGTTGCACTTGGTAGTGGTATGCAGGATTCCAAGCAGTTAATGGAAAAACTTGCAGTCTGATGTGAAAAAAGTGACTGTTGCTCTTAGGATGAGATATGGCAATACCTTTTGTACTGTTATGTTGGTTGATGATAACATAACTGTCAGACATAATTTTACAAGTGCCTGTATCAGGTTTACTGTTTGTTTTATGGTTATAAGAGTAATG
Organism: Protopterus annectens; assembly: GCF_019279795.1. Classification (NCBI taxonomy): domain Eukaryota; kingdom Metazoa; phylum Chordata; order Ceratodontiformes; family Protopteridae; genus Protopterus; species Protopterus annectens. The sequence goes on along the minus strand of NC_056746.1, from coordinate 1,059,120,327 downwards.
GGGTGAAAGGTAGCTTGGATCAGTTATATATGCCTTTGGACTCCATGGAATCAGAAATTGCCATTTGTCTATTAGCGTATCATCGCTTGCTTTGTTTTTTTATAATACAGTGTTTGATACCCTGCTACCTGCCAACCCATCAGCTCCCTCCTCCTCCTTTGTAAGCTGTGACTTTTTTCTTCACAGGGTGAGATCTTATTGCAGGGACTGTTATAGTGGCAGACATTGGGGTTTTTTGTGCTTTCAAATTTGTAATGTCACCTTCTGTTGGCTAACGCACACACTTGTCACTGCAGGGTACTCCTTTACTCTCCCATGACATGTGCATGCTTCTCTTCTACCCACGCCAGTGCACACACTGCCATAGCATATACATTTCACTGGCTTGGGAGAGTCATATTCACATTTCCCTGGTCAAGGGTGTTCATGACTGGTGAGCCCCCACTTGCAAGGGAACAAACGTTCAAAGAGTAACTGTTATTCCCTTCTCCTAGGATGGGTGACTTGGTGCTACCTGCTTACTTCCATCTTTTTCACTCAGCTTTTCTGTGCCAGAGTTGCTGTTCGATTCTGGTCGTCTGGGTCTCAGTTCAGGCTTCACCCCTGTGTGCTGTAGAGCTGATTTTTTGTAATAGTTGAGTATGTAAAAAAAAAAAAAAAAAAAAAGAGAAATGGTTATTGCTGTAATATTATTTTCATCTTCATATGTTAGTCTTTTGCTTCCGTTTCCATAAAGAGTTTTACTACAGTGAAATCAAATTACACTTGTACTGTTACTTTGAGTGCATCTCACTTGCCGCAGCTTTTATGAGGGAGTTTTCTGAATGTGTAAAGTGTTTGAAATTGATTTGCTTTCATAGTATTATGTAGAATATTGGGGCTCTTTAAGCTTAGCCACATTTGTCAATAAAATTTGATAGGTATTTGTTCCCAAGGGTTTTGTGGAGGTGTATGTACTTCAGCACTGGTGGCTGAGCATCTACAAGCTTCATCTCTAGGTGCCAGTCCAGGGGTTTATGTATGGTCCCCATCCACATGTCCAAGCTTCACTTGAATAAGCGTAGGGATGAACTCCTATATCCCAGGTATGCAAAGCCTTTTCCAGAGAAAGGTGGGGCCTCTAAGGCACAAACCTGTCCCTTCACTGTGCCCTATTTATGTAGCAGTCAATGTTTAAATTGATGTATCAGGTGTACTGATGCTTGATTTATAGTTGTGCAACAGGTCCATTAGAGCTAGATTGGAGAAGTCTTTGTAAGCCAGGAATAGGTTGCTTCTCAGCAGCCTGTAGGAGACCAAGTAGGACAAGGCTTTGAGGCATGTAGTCTTTTTGTGAAGAATCTCCGAGAATGCTCAAGTTGTTGCATATGCCTGACCAGGCAAAGGTCCATACCAAAGAGGGCATTTTACTTGGTGATTGGTCTTATGAGAGCAAAGTACAATGGAACAATGACTAGGTTGGATCTAGATACTGTGTGCTGCTTATAAGTTGATAAACGTAGAATGAGTTCTTCACTACAGTAAATATGTGATTGTAAAATGCCAAATCCCTCGCTACAGAGTGTACTCTTACGGTGGTGTTTTCAATATAGTAGTTTGCTGGTGTGTTTACCTTTCCAACCGATACCGTGGTGCACTCTTCGGCAGCGAGTTTTAGGCCATGAATCTGACCTCAGTTTATTAGTCTGTGTTGAGCCTTTTTGGAAGATATTTGTGTCTTAGGGAGATTTAGTAACTGCAGTAAATTGCAGTCATCTACGTACTTGGTCAGCCAGAGGCCCTTGATGTTGGTCTTGACATCAGAGAAGTAGATATCAAACAGGAGCAGCCCTAGTACTGAGCTCTGGGGCATCATCCTGGTAACCAGTCTTTGTTGTTTTGGAGGTGGACATTCCTATTTTACATTCTTGGGTCCTGTCTGTAAGCCAGTTGGATATAAATGGTTGATGGAGAGGTTTATATTTAGTTTAGTAAGATTTTCTGTAATGCTTGAGTAGTGTTTTGTGCCAAAGGCCAGGTCAAGGTATTTTACCCTCTACAAAGTCCACCAGGTTGAGTAGGGAAGACATGCTATTGACAGACCTAAACTGATATGTGCCCAATGTTTTATAGTTTACCTGTGCTGTCATTTAATATATCAATGATTATTTTCTCCATAGATTTGCATCTCTCTCTAGTCAAGCTTATGGGTTGATAATTCCCGGGTTTGTGGATAGCCTGCCCTTGTGCAGTCCTCCATTTGTTTTGCATTACGTTTGCTTGGAAGCTGTGGTTAAATAGTGATTGGAAGTGGGCCTGATGGTTCATGTTTCATGCTGTTAAGGAGACATCCTGAGATATTATCTTTAACATCCCAGACTACAATTTTCTGTAGAAATCATGATTTTTCAACATTTTTGGTAGTAGTATTTGAAAAATATCCACTTCCTTATTGATCCATGCATTTGTAATGTTGAGGTTGTGTCTTCTGTTTCCATGACTTGTAGTTGAACTTTTAAATCTATTCATCTGATGTTGTAAATCTTCTTCATTCCTTACTGTTAGGACCTCTGTTCTGTTCTCTGAACCGATACGGCTGTTTCCCAGCTCTCGCAAGCCAAAAACTTTCTCCTACGAACCTACCCACAATGCCCCTCTCCTAGATACTCCATATCAGACGTGTTAGCCATCTCTCTCAAAGCTAAGTAAAAAAATTGTTGTTTTTATGACAGTTTTTCTTCTAAATTACAAAATTTTTAGTCAAGTTAGCTTTTTCTCACTGTTGCCTATAACCTAGGCCTATGTCCTACCCTTTTTCTTGGTAATTTAGTTTTGTTTACTCTTTTTGTTACTGTCTCTCTCTCCTGTCTTTGACAGGCCCTTTTACTAGTGGTATTCCTTCACATAACTTCACTGGTATTTCTTCCTTAATTTTTCTATAGGCTAGCATTGTTTCCTTACCATGTCAGACAAAGCCAAGTTGTGTTTTAAGCAGTGTGACAAGTGTGGACGTAAGATGCCTAACTCTGATACACATGTCCATTGTGTCCACTGTTTGGGCGTGGACCATATTAAAGCTGATGTGCTAGTTTTAGTAATCTGACACTAGCAGAAAGTAAGAATAAACTTATTTCAAAAGGTTTATTCAAGACACCTTTCTCGGAGACTCTGAGTCACTCAGTTCCTGTATCTCCGTCAGTTACGTAACTGAGTCGGCTCCATACTTCACCAGCACCCTTGGCGCAGACATCTTCGGCACCAGGATCTGTGTCCTCTCCTTTGGTGCCGACCATGGTATTCACTCCACTCCTATCTCGGCTCCAAACACAGCACCACTGACTTTGGTGCCGTCCTTGGCTCCTACATCAGCTCCGATGACTGTTCATGTCTCTGCTCCATACCCCGCCACGGTGCCAGCAGTTTCCTCTGCTCCATGGGCTCCGATGACTGTACATGCTTCGGTACCATCCCCGTTCATGGTGCCAACAGCTTCTTCGGCTCAGTGGGCTCCAAAATTCAATTTACCCACCAAGGACAAGATATTCTCCTACGTATGACCCTTTCTTGGGGCAGATGTTTAGTCCCTTTCTAGAAAGACCTGATTTCCCCTTCTGCAGCCTGTTTTAGGACCACTAGGAGTTTTTCTGAACTTAGACCTAGTGCAGTTTGTGGACCAGCTTCTGGTAGCTAGGGGATTGCCCATTCCAGCTAGACCTTCTGTCCCTCCTGGCTCGGAATCTTTTCCCTTGCTTATCTTCTCCCAGCATCCACTTTGGTACATACTGTCTCTGCTCCGACAGCAGTGCCTCCCCTATCGGCTCCGACCACCCTTGCTGCATCGGCTACAATGGAGCCGATGCTTTCTCAGAGCAGTGCTTGGACTGTCTGTCTTTACCTTGGTACCTAACCCGACGCCTATTTTCTTGCTGGCACCATCAATGTCCACTGTTCCAACTGCTTCCAGTTCTTTCGGCATCCCTCAACTGGAGGTGGGCTCTAGTGCGCCTGATGTACAAGAGATGGAAAGGGTCCTTCACTCCGAAGGCTCACAACCAGCACCTAGGACGCCAGTATCGGAAACCTCCCCTAGCATGCACCTCTCCCAACCCGCTGTCCCCAGGCACGGGAGTCACAAAAACCCCCTGTGAAGGGAATCCCTTCTCCGGAGTCCTCCTCAGAAGATCCCACTGGAAAGCCACCCCGGAAGAAACTGTGCAAGAGGAAGCACCTTGACTTCCCGGAGGAATCCCATTACAGAAGACACTGATTATAATGAGGGAGAAGGGTCCCCTCGTTCTCCCCCAGATGACGTTTCATTTGGAGACGACCTCGAAATCCTCAAACAGTGGGGGGGAATGGAAGTCCTCTAACCCTTCTGAGGAATTTGTGTTTCTGCAGGCCTTCCATGCCTGGCCATCTACTTCCTGGGTGATCCCACCAGCAGATGATCTTGTTAAACTAATTGTGCAGTGTGCCTGGAAGGCCCAGGACAATGTAGAACCTATCCCCCCTGAGGCCGGACAAAATTTTATCTACACCTGAAGGACCAGCCCCACTGGTCCAAGCAGCTGACAGTTGATTCTATGGTCATGTCGGCGGCCACCAAGAAGGAACTGGCAGAAGATAGTTCCACTGCCCATCCTTCAAACAGGGAGTCCCGGACCATGGACAGACTATGGAAGCGGACCTATGCTTCAGCGACCTTCACCATTCGGTCGCTGAATTATCTGGCACACTTTATTCGCCACCAAAGAGACCTAAGTTCTGAAATGTCTTCCTCTTTGTTAGGGTTACTGCCTGATGAGGTGCGTGACACTGTCACCTCGCATCTAGCTACCCTTGAATCCATCTCTAACTCCTTGATGCGTTTGATATCTCACACCACACCACCGAGGGGGCAGCTCGAGCTGCTGCATCTGGTGTAGTCATGAGACGTAATGCTTGGATGCGGTTGTGTGATTTCGCAGACCCCTTTAAATCTTCCTTTGTCAATGCACCTGTCGATGAATCTGCACTTCTTGGACCCAAGGTATGTGACACACTTGCACATAGTGAGAAAGACGGAAAGACAGTCTGCTGTGGGCATACGCTTTTCCAACCCGCAGAGGCTCTAGTCCAGGAACCAGAGGGGGGGGGGGATATGGTTTGAGAAATCCCAAGGATCCTTTTGTGACGCTCATGGTGAACAATCCCCCCCCCCCCCGGGGCAGAATGGGCAACTCATATGGAAGAAGCCCCTTTCAGGGTAGAGGCAGTCCATATAACCAGGGGGCCAGAGATTCTTTCTCCGGCAGACCTTACCAGCGCTCCTGAGCAGCTGCCCGATTGCTTTCCTCAGGAAACAGTCGGGGGTCATTTCTCTCTGCATCTACCAGCCTGGCATCTTATTACTATCGATGTTTGGGTGCAGAGAATAATACCTAGAGGCTACCAAATACCTTTCGACTTAACTCCCAGACCCGTCAAACGAATCCTCGATGTACCACCCAATCAGAGGGAATTAGCAGCCTTAGAAATAGAAAAACTGCTAAGAAAGAGTCATCCAACCAGTCCCATCAGAACAGACAGGATCTGGGATTTACTCGAGGTTCTTTTTAATGCCAAAAAAGACAGGACTGGAGACCAATCCTGGATCTCGGCCTACTGAAAAATTTATCAAACCTCAAAAATTCTGGATGGTCACAGTACAGTCCATTCTTCCCTTCATAGGGAAGGACAATTGGATGTGCTCTATAGACCTACAGGATGCGTACTACCACATAAAGATGGATCACCACTCCTGGAGGTTTCTCCGCTTCCGGCTGGGAGCCAATCACTACCAGTTCAGGGCACTGCCATTCTGTCTCAACAGCCCCCACGAGTGTTCACCAAATGTATGGCAGTTGTGGTAGCCCATCTTTGACTACAAGGATTCAAGGTGTTTCCCTATCTAGATGACTGTCTCCTTAGCTTTCCGACCAGGAATCTCCTAGTCCGCAGCCTCTCTTACCCTCAAGATCTCGCTCTCCGCTTGGGGATTACAATCAACAAAGACAAATCTCAGATGTCTCCAATGAAAGACACTGGAATTTATTGGAGCGGTCTTCAACACAACATCCTGTCAAGCTTCCTTCCCCCTTCACAGGCTTTTGAAAATAAGACCCCAAATTCAAGATCTTCTTCCTCACATGTTTGTACCAGCATGTCTTGTACTGCAACTCTCCAGTATGGCAGCTGCCATTACTTTAGTACCACTGACGAGACTGCACATGAGAATCCAGAAGTGGCTTCTTTCCACACAGTGGTTGTTGTTAACCCACCCACTCGACCACATGATACACCTTACAAACCATTGCAAGGAGGAAATGCTATGGTGGATGGAGCCACAAAAGAATCTTTGGTGTCAACCGTTCTGTCTTCCCCAAGCCACGGTGACCAAGGACGCTTCACTATTGGGGGGGGGGGGCATTTTCAGGGAAAGACTGTCCAAGGCACCTGGACCCCCATCGAGGCCAACTTGCACATAAATGCCCTGGAACTGAGGACTGTTCTCTTAGCATTGCAAGCGTTCCATGCATCCCTGCCCTCGGGGACCATTGCAATTCAGTCAGACAACAGTCAGTTGTCCGGTATATCAACAAGCAAGGCATAACCAGATCTTACCCCCTGTGTCGGGAAGCCATGAGGATTTGGCACTGGGCAATAGCTTCCATTCGCTTTCTTATAGCAACGCACATTCCTGGGCGTTCCAACCTTATTGTGGACAATCCGAGCGGGAACATCCTGATGCCTCACGAGTAGTCCCTCAACCCTGTAATAGCAGCTCGGATCTTCCAACACTGGGGCAAGCCTTGCTGCGACCTGTTTGCCCCCCCCCCGAACTACAAATACAGGAGCTATTTTGCCTTGATCCCCCCTCAGGGGGAGCCAGCGAGGGACGCTGTAACGCACGATTGGCCCCCGGGTCTTCTGTATGCCTTTTGCCTATTTCCCCTTATTCCAAAATTTCTCCAGAAAGCTCAGAGTTTGAAAAGCAAAGTGATCCTCATTGCTCCCTACTGGCCACGTCAAGTCTGGTTCCAATTTCTATGGCCTCATCAGATTCACAGCCTGTGGATCTTGGATCATTCCCAGGACTTGTTATCCCATCCTCCGGGATTGATACATCTGAACCTGCACAGTCTCAAGCTCACAGCCTGGTTCCTCCACTTCCAATGATTGCCAGGCTGCCTGACATCCAATCTCCTGTTCGTGAAATTTTTCTGGCCTCACACAAACCTTACACTAGAAAGGTTTATTCTAGAAAATGGACTAAGTTCTCTATTTGGGCCAAAGACCAGAACTTAGACCCTTTCTCTATGCCTATTCAAAAGATTCTGCAATACCTGACTACTCTTCTGCATGCAGGAGCCTCAGCTTCAACGATCACTGTACATTTAGCAGCTATCGCTAATTTTCATAGTGGTCTTTATAATTCTTCAGTTATGTCACACCGCCTTTGCAAGACCTTTTTGAAGGGAGTATTACATGTTAAACCTCCAGTCAAGCCTCCCTTAGAACCCTGGGACTTGACTCTGGTGCTTCAATGTCTTACAGGCTCTTCCTTTCCTTTTGATTCATGTGATTTTAAATTTTTGTCTTGGAAAACCATACTTCTAGTAGCACTCACCTCAGCGAGAAGAGTATCTGAGCTGCAGGCCTAGTGTCAAGAGTCCTTACTTGATCTTCCACATGGATCGGGTGTCCCTTCATACTGACCCACCCTTCTTGCCCAAGGTCATTTCTGTTTTTTTTTCCATTAACCAATCTCTTGACCTGCCGGTTTTCTTCCCAAGGCATTCTAATAGAGGGGAGTACCTTTTGCACACCCTTGATGTGCACCGGCAGCTTCATTGTTATTTGGGCAGGACTAAATCTTTCAGGAAAACAGATCAATTGTTTGTGGCCTTTGCAGGACCCAGATTGGGTAAACCTGTTTGACTTTATCCTCTTGGCTTAGAAACTTCATTGCCTTTATCGACAGAATAAGCTACCCTTACCTTCCAGAATAAAGACTCATTCTACCAGATCTATGGCTACTGATGTAGATTTTCATTCCAGAGCCTCTATGGATGATATAAGCACAGCAGTCACGTGGGCAAGACCTCATACCTTGATATCATTACAAATTGGATTTGGCCTTCAGGGGACGAGCATCTTTTGGTTCTATGGTGCTCAGGAATATCCTTCCTTAGGGCCACCCAGGACTCCAGTAGCTGGGGACTTGGTCCTAACCGTAAGGAATGAATAAAGATTTACAACATCAGATAAAGAAGTTGCGTCTTACCATAATGTTCCATCTGTGTTGTAGATCTTTATTAATTCATTACTATCCGCCCTCCTTCCCCCTGCCTGGACTCCTGGTGGACTTCAGAAACTCCTGGTTAGGGTATTTGCTCGGACAGAGCCTCCTACATTTTTTTTATTTTTACATCTTTTATCTAGGGTGGGCAAACTCGATCTGGAGTATCTAGGAGAGGGGCATTGTGGGTAGGTTTTTAGCTGAGAGTTTTTGGCTTGCGCGAGCTGGGAAACTGCCGTATCGGTTCTGAGGACGGAACCGAGGTTCTAAAAATAATGAATGAATAAAGATCTAAAACACAGATGGAACTTTATGGTAAGACATAACTTCTTTTTTTTGTTCTCTGGCCTTGCTAGGGGAATGCAGCAGTTGCTCCTTTTGGTGTAGTCCAGGACATGTTGATGGTATGATGAAGCTCATAAAACATGTATTCAGTTGAATGTAGCTTATATTGACATTCCAGTTGTTAACAAGTACTACGGCTATTCGCATAAGCAAGTGTTGGATGTAGATTAAAACATTACACTAAGTGAAACATTTAAAGGTGCAAACCTCATTGTTTTTTCAGTGCTCTAAACTTGAATTTTAATTTTGGTTGAGTAAGCTTCTTATCTTGAAATGATTTTCCTTTTGTTCAGTGAGGATAAAGGTGAGATGCTTGGAATACACCCATTTCATTTTATATTTCAGATGGTGATACCGAGTTACATACCATAGCAGTCCTGACTTTGTAGTTGTGTTTCAGTTGTGGGAATGAGACTAAGCTTTCATTTTACAAATATTTTACTTTCTGACTTTTCACAACATGTTACTGAAAACTTTGGAGTATAATTGACAAAAATAATATCAGTAGCAGTGTGTTCAACTGAGCTTCAGCAGCGAAAGGAAAACAACTTTTGTTTCCATTTGCTGAGGTATATAATGGCCTAGAGAATTCAATACTTCTGTAATAATGCCCCACTTTGTACATCTTGCTGAGTTCATGTTATATTTATTGAAATTGCAGTCTTTTAAAACCTCCAAATTCAACACAAGTGAAACTGCACAGTAAACCTTAGAATTAAACAGCTGATTTAAAAACTACAGCAGTTAAATGGGTTTTAGTTCACACTAAAACAAAAATAAGCTTAAAAATTAAGAGACTTCGCAGTTATGCACAAATAGTGAAGAACAGGTTTAAAGACATCTCGATTGAATAATCGAAATTATCTGAAATGCTATTCAGACAGATCTGCTCTAAGTTAACAAGTGTTGTGCTTTTACAAGGTTCTGAGTTCTGTGAATGTATTTGGAGTGTAGTGTGAGGGTATACAGAAGTTGAGGAAACTTGAGAGATTCCGAGGTTGCTTTTTATACAGTACTTTTATTGTGTTGATGAAATTCTTAACATTAGTGTGAAAGATCTTGGGACAACCTTACTCACAAAAATAAATAAAAAGCAACAGAAAATAAAAGTGCTTAAAATCACGAAGTTTTGCTTACACCTGCACCAGGGTTAACAAAAATTAAGTATAACTGTGAATGAACAAACTGCAGTATAATGTAAAACACTGACATTCTCTACTAAACTCTAGTGCTTGACACCTGTATTCTTTCTGTACTACTCCTTCTAGTTCTGTCCCTACCACAGCATGACTATCCCAAGTACGGCACAACTGTCTGTTTTTTAGCTACAATCCTGATATTTACCATACTGTCAAACAGATATACTTTACTATTATCGTTTTTTTTTTAATACCATGTTTTTTATTGTAATGTTTCTTAAAACAATGCTTTTATATTGTGATGTTTAATACGGTTTACTATTGAAATTGCGAACATCACTCTGTCGACAGTCGTATGGTCAAACGCATAAGGTCGGAAACACAGATGTCGAAGACTTTATAATCAATCGAGGAACGGTTTTAACATGGGTCGAGGTAGGTGTACAGTATTATTCCCTACTACAACCATCTTCCCTACCTCGACCCATGTTAAAACCGTTCCTCGATTGATTATAAAGTCTTCGACATCTGTGTTTCCGACCTTATGCGTTCGACCATACGACAGTCGACCGAGTGATGTTCGCAATTTCAATAGTAAACCGTTTAATACATGTAGTGTATCTGTGTACAGTATGTGAGGGAATGCTTTACCTCAGAAGTATATCACGTATTGTTGATGCAATTTTGCAAGTGGTTTCAGCCTAGGTCATGTGTGAAAAGGTGCATAGAGTGCTGCACCTACCCTACCTGGAGGAAATACATTAAAATTAATTAAATTTAGCTCAAGAGGCATACTTTTGCACTGTCAAATCAATGAACAAAGCCTTCTGCTTCACAGGAAGCAGCAAAATCAATAATGTCGCCAAGCTGCACTGCCTAAAATCAAGATTAAAACCATACAGTGGAGCATGGCTGTGCTTTTGCACTTGTTGCCAAAGGCACTGACTAAAATGAAGATCATAATTTATTCTAGAAACCAAGCTGTTTAACTTGCTTAGTTGTGTGAAATTTAGTATTTATCATCACCCTTTCCCACAGTAAAACTTTTCCCAGCATTTGCTCCCAAAATTTTAATTTAGTTTTTGTCTTAACTGCTCCTTTCAATTTTTCCCTTTTCTGATAACTAACTTTCTCAGTCTGTTAGCGTCTGTTATAGATAACAGTCCACTGTTTTGCCCAAGATAATGAAAAAGAGAGACTTTTGTGTCCATCTTACCGTTACTCAGATACCATGAATATGTCCTTAAATTCCCAGTGGCTTCTTTTGTCACAGTGATAGAAGTACAAAAGCCTCATGGTGAAGGTTATGCAATTCCAACCTTTCTTGATCTGTTAATAAAATTATCTTGCCCATGCTATCCATTCCCCATGACATAAAAAAATCCTACTATTAGGTTCTTCTGCGGTGGACAAGCTTTTGTAAGCATGCCAAATGCAGTATCGCAAACATTTTGTAGGACCTGTGTTTTCTGATCATGGTCTATAAACAGTAACTTCACTTGCCTGAAGTTTTGCTTTTAACCTTTTGCATTTCCACACTTATGTCTTATACAGACCCAGTTTATGAATTGGTTAATTACATTCCCATGTATATTAGTTTGACTTTTTTTACCTGTATGGAAGCTTCTTTTACATAACCTCCTTTTAAAGGGATATTGTTTAAAACCACTGCTTCTGCTTGGTTTACTGACATTTGTTTACTGGAAGAGTCCAACTGAAAAAAAAAACATTGTTTTAAGAACAATAATTTTATATTCTTCAAAAAATTAGTATAGAAACCTCTACAATGTAATTATACCATAGTTGATGTAATCTGAATATTCTATCAGAATAGATACATTTCTATGACAGTTATATAATTAGTGAAGCATTAGCCAGTTTAGAGAATTTTAAAGGTAGGTTAGTGTAATACAAACGAATTACAGTATGAAATGGAGAAAAATATAGGGTTATGGCATATTTATATAGAGATTCAGGGAGAGAAATTGAATTAAGGAAGAAATTGGAGTAAGGCAGTATGAGTGTTCATATTTAGGGATATAGTTCATTCTGGGGTTGAACAAGAACCAAGCAAAATTTTGATTAGGACGTCTTTCAGAATGGTTTGGTTTTAAAGGACTGGAGGGAGGGTATTGATTTGGATATGGACAGGGAGTTGCAGGTCTTAGCAAAATTGTATTAGTATTACATTACATGCCCATCAGATTTGATTGGTTTGTGAATAGAGAAGTCATTGGATGGTAATGACCAAGTGGGAACATAGTTATTTAGAATGTTTAAGTGCTGGACAAGCAGATGGATGCTGGATAATTTTATAGGTGGTTAGAAGCTGTGGATATGTTAGTTGATGGGGAAGTTGTAACCAAATTGGGCTTTTCCATGGTGGGTTCTAAAAGGGTTATTTTCTGCAAATCTAGGCACTTCAGAGACCTTCTTAAAATCCTAAAAGGTCCACCAAAATCCAGAGAGTAAAGACACGTCAAATCTAGTTTCCTGTAGATCCCTTTCAATTTAAAACCATGATCATAAAGTGTTTGCCTATACTAGGTAAGAGAATGGCAAAGATATTGGCAGAATTGGTAAATATGGATCAATGTGATTTTGTGGAGGGGAGGCACAGCTGAGCTGCACAGTTGCATTATAAGGGCCTTAGTGGTCATTGGCGTAGTAAATACTTACGAATTATAGAACAGTGATCCAGGGAGAAGCAGAATGTAAGAAAATAACTCTAGTGTTGGTATGCCTTGAATCAAAGGGAGTATTTTGATAGCTCAGATTTTATGAGTAGTCGGTGGAAGCATTTGCATTCCCTAATAGAATAATAGGGTTAGTCAGAATATATGAAGGGTCAGAGACAAAAATTAAGGTGAGAGGGTATTTTTCTGGCAAACTGTTTTTGAATAGAGTAACCAGGAAGGCTTTTCTTCTCTTCAGTTTATTTGCATAATACTTGGAACCATTGACTAAGAAAAAAGGGACTTGGAAATTCAAGGATATGATTAGAATGGTAGTCAAGAAATGTTAGTTTTTTTTATTTGCAGATAATATTTTCTACTTTGTAAATCCAGAAAAGGCCAATTTGATGTTTAAATTTTTGAGACAATTTCAATTTTTTTTAAAATAAAGTTTAATGAAAAAACAAAGACTGTAGTGGTAAACTGTGTATCCACAAATGGATTGGTTCAGAAATAGGATTTAGGTGTGTGGGTTAAAAATGATTCTGTTATAGTGGCCAACAGTACATGGGAGGAGGCTTAAAAAGTATTACTGTCCATAATCAACAGCTTCCAATTTCTCATTTTTATAAGATACAAGCAGTGAACATTGTTTACTGCCTTTTAATATTAGTCAGATGCATATCTGTCAACCAAAAAGAATAGCTGTGGACAGTATGAGAGGAAGGAGGGCAGGTTGATCCTCCCCATAGAAAAAGTTGGCTTAGGATTGCTTTATGTGAAATGGATATTTCAGAACTGTGCACATAAGGCTCCTGTATAACACAAGCAGAAGGTTATACAAAGTGGAAAAGGATGATGACTGACAGGACGGAAGTTTGAGAACTAAGGAAAGAGTAGGAGTTTGGATGCAAATCCTTAAGGACAGTAACAACCATATAGAACATTCATAGATTAACAGAAGGTATTTTAAGAACCAAGCCAACACAAGAATTGAGAAAAGAGGTTTTACTAGTAGGGATGACTGTAATTAGGGTTGTAAAAGTAGGCAAGAGGGGCCTGGAATTTACTGGAGAAAATTGGTAACTGGGGTATTGGGAGCAAGTAACATGAGAGGGAAAGGTAATAGACTGGAATGAGGCCAGGTGGAAATTTGAACTGAAGGTTAGAGACAAGTCTTCCCTACTCAGAACAGATGTACAAGTATAGGCGAAGAGAAAGGGACTGGGGAGTTTGAAAGCAAAGATGGTCTATGGTATAGTTTTAGTAGAGTCTAGAACAGAAGTGCCCATCTTATTAAAAAGCGGGATAGTTGCAGTCTATAAAATATTGCATTATAGATATAAGAATCAATCACAGGAGGTTAGAAAAGATTTGAAGAGAGATTGAAAGGCAGTTTTACAAAGGAACAATGGGAAGATAGCTGTATGGCTCCCAAGAATGAAACATCCAGAAAATTTAGGAATTTTGCTTGAATATGTTTTCATAGTTTATTTTTATGTCCCAGGATTACTTTGGATAAGCTTTCCTCGGGTGATAAGAAATGGTATGTGTGATGAGAAAGCTTTCAGTTTGTCATGATTACTGTCCTCCTCTGCTGAAGTATTTTTCAGCATTATCTTCTTCCGTGGGTTTCTAAAGTGAATATTTATATGTATATATTTTTTGTTTAAACCTAAATCCTCCTTGAAGTGTCTTAGTTATTTTCAGTTTCTCATGTTAGTGTACTAAAGTTCTTGCCAGTAGCATAGCTACCCCAGTTCTTGCTCCCTTATAACTTGAAGTATCCCTCAAAATACCAAAAACTTTATTGTTGTGCACTTTCTTCATTACACGAGGTTCTGTTTCTCAGCGTCTTTATAAATGTTGGCAGTTGCCATTTCGTGATCAGATTCCGTATTCGTTGCACTTTCCAGCATAGCAAACAAAGTCCTTGCCCACTAGTGATGACTTAAGTTTTCTCTTGGTATATCCCTGGGTTCCTCTATTTTATTTCTTCCCTCTTATTGCAAGTTCATATCCTCCTTTGTTTCTTGTGGTCCTCAACCATATTGTATGCTGTCTTGATTTTCCACTGTATAATATTTGCATATAGTTCTTTTCATTATTTAGACTAAGAAAAACCCAAATATTAGGAAAACACAACTTCAACCAAACACTAGAGCAACAGAGGAACAAGAGTAGAAATAACGTAAAACAATTTATTCAATGTTTTCGTCCAGTAGACGTCTTCAGAATAAAACTTCCATCTTTATCTTAAACATTTATACACATGCTACATAATTAATCAGTTAGCAATCTAATAATTCAATAAAACAATAAATGCTTTATAAAACTGTTTTAGAAATAGTTAAAAACTTAAAATACATTTTATACCGTGTTTTTACAATATTTCATGTTAACTATTATTAACTTTTTGTCCCCAGGTTCCTGTCTACCAAAAAACACTATGTCAATCATATCATTTAAACCCAGTGGGGCATTCGCCCCCAACCTCAGTTGCCGTAATGTTTATTTTCTTTCTACCTTATTCTTCATATTCCCACCTCTTAAAATCTCTCTTTACATGTTCTAAAATGGAAAATGTAAATTTCTTATACAACTGACACTTTATTGAATGTCTGTAGAGGGCATTATTTTCATCTTTTGCTCTTAATTGCATAACGGTGTTTCTTCATGCATTTACTAAGACTTCTTGTCATACCTACGTAATAGGCTGCACAGCCTGAGCATAAAGCAATATAAACAATATTGCTGGTTAGACAACTACATCTACCAGCAATATTGATTATGTTCTAAATTTAATAAATGGTCCCTCCATGATGTGTCTGCATGCACTACAGCTGTAACATTTAAAACATTCCTTTACTTGTATTAGTAACTGGAGATGAAATGAAAGTCTCATCTACCAGTAACAAACTTTTAATATTGCTGCCCTTCTTACATACAAACTTTGGGTCATCTCCCAAAATAGCATTTAAGTCACTACTTCCTGCTATTCTTTTCCAATTACTTTGTATAACTGATTTAATATTTTCACTATCTACTGTCATCTCAATAACACATCTAGGTAGAGATTCACTGTGCTTATTACTACTGTACAATTTATTTGTGATTAAACCACTAGCGAAAATGGGAGGGAAATCATGTTCTCTTCTATTTTTTTTATCTGCAAAGCTATTTCTTCCTATAGCTTAATGGGGTAACCCCTATTAGAGAATAAATTAGTGATGAAATCAACTTCATCATTAAAGTCTCTGTCATCACTCACCATTCTTCATGCTCTAATATACTGGCCCTTTGGGATGTTTTTCTTCATAAAATTGGGATGGTGACTACTATAATGTAAATTATTTACATATTTTTTTCCTGTATACTTAAAAATCTCATTTCATTAGTATTCAGGTTAGTTCTACATCCATGAAGCATATTTGTTTACCAATATTCCCTACTGTAAATTGTAGAAATCTACTACTGACATTAATTTCTTCTAAAAAAGAAACTGAGTTGATATTTGTACCTTTAAATATGGAAAAAAGATAATCAATAAATGTATAGTAGAACAAAATCCTCGGGGGAAAAAATGTAATGACGGTAGTATATCCTTTTCCCACCATCCCATAACCAGTCCTGCAAAGGCTGGGGCAACTGTAGCCCCCATCGCTCCTCCCTTTAATTGTTTATTTTATTTTCAATGATTGTTTATTTTATTTTCAATAAAAAGTATTATAATTATTTTCTAATAACAATTCTAATAATACTTGATACACCACTTGGAATGATTATACTATTAAATTGTATTTCTGTAAAAAAAATTAACCACAAACTCAACACCTTCTGTCTGAGGAATAGAAGTGTAAAGTGATGTAACATCTACAGTTAACATAGTAAAATCATTTCCAGCTAAATTAGCTGTATTCATAGAAAAATCTCTTATTTGATTAAAAAAAGACCAAGAATCTTTTATAAAAGGAGGCAAGCTTTGAACTACCGGATTCAGAACAGTATCCAAATATAAGGAAATACCCTTTCGTCATCAGGCAGTATAACTGCGGGTTTTTTTTTTTTTTTGTTAACATTTTTTTGTGTAATTTGGGTATACCAAATAGTATACCCACTTTTGCTTTTTCCGCTGAAAGATAGTTATACAAGTCAACAGACAAATCCCCGTTCATTAAAAAATCATACAAACAATATTCATCATATTTAAAACTTCTCTCAATGGTGTTATAAGTGAGGTCACAATATTTATTTTCATTAGCTAATAAGATTTCTATTTCTCTATTATAATCAAACGTCCTCATTACAACTACCCCACCCCCTTGTCTGCTTTCATAAAGCGCAGGTCATAATAATTTCTAAGTTCTGTCAAAGCTGTTTTGTCCTCCTTTAGTTAAATTAAAGAACATTGCACTAGGTTTATTGTGCAACACAGACCTAACATCTCTGTCACAAAAATGTTCAAACATTTTAAGCATAGAATGTAAACATGGATTATATGTTGATGGTTTATGAAAACAATGCATTGTATTCACATTAACATCTTTCATGATGCATTTTACATTTAATTTTCTGATATGCATTTTTAACTCTAATAAGGTATTAGCAACTAGTGCTCGCTTACTAGGTACATAATTAAATCCTAACTTCAACACACGTTCATGTTTGTCGGTCAAAATAATGTCTGATAGATTATACAATTTACTTTCAGAACTCAGTGCAAAAACTGGAGTGAAAATTAATTATTTTTCCGAAAACAGCTCCTGCCTCGATTGCGTCCTGCTGTTTCTCTCTCGAGTAGTTTTTTGATATAGAATTAAATTGTTAGTATTATTAATGTTGCTAGAAACGTTTTTTAGAAGCTACAGCGCCAGCGTTTGTAGCTACATTTTCCATTGAACTCATGAGCAGGCACAGAGACTCGCTTGGTTAGTACTTCCCTTTTTATCAGTTTTACT
Organism: Protopterus annectens; assembly: GCF_019279795.1. Lineage (NCBI taxonomy): Eukaryota > Metazoa > Chordata > Ceratodontiformes > Protopteridae > Protopterus > Protopterus annectens. Next base: position 1,059,102,911 of record NC_056746.1, on the reverse strand, counting down.
TAAAGGGCCAGTTCCATTCTTTACAACTGAACTGTATGCATTCTTTGAATGAAAGGTCCACTATGTCTTATTACATTCTTTAGATTCAACCCCAGTTAAATAAGCAGTTCTGGCTTCATAATCCTTCAAATCTTTCTATTTTGCTGATTTTTCTTTCTGTAACCAGATGTTCATATTTTGTCCACAGTATCGAGCATTTGTTGATAATTTTCCTTATGCTGTTGTTCTTCTCCCATATGTTGACGTATATTAGTATCAATTTCTTCTAAATTAATTTTTAATGCCACTGTTGAATCATTGTTCCTTTTTAATTAGCAATTTGAGAAAGTCCAAACCAGCAGCATTAAAAAAACTGAACTAATTCTTGAAAAAATGGGTCTTCTTTGTGAACACAATTAGGGATCTTAAAAAGCCAAAGTCCTTTCAGTACTATGTTGCACTGAGTACAATGTTCAACGTACTTATCCTCCACTATAAGGGCTTAAATATTTTTAAGTCCCTTCTCCAGCTCAAAAAATTGATCGGTTAAATTGTTTTCCGATCCTATTTCACCACCCTCTTTACCAAAAATTAATAAACGGGTTGTTAACCAAATTGTTGAAGTTTGAGACTGTACCTTTTTATCATTTTTGTTTTTAGAAGAATGTCCATTTATTTCTTCCTTTATTACTTTGTCTTTTAGACCATAAGGTAGACCAAAACAGCTACTACAATGGAATCCTGGCTGTCAGGAACTGTGTAAAAGCTCAACTCAAGAAGCTCGTCCCCCTGAAGCATTAGCCATGGGTAAAGGAGAAACTCCAGAAACGACTAAGGAAAAACCCATATACCAGCGAAACACAACTTCACCAACCAAACACTAGAGCAACATAGGAACGAGAGTAGAAATAACGTAAAACTATTTATTCAACATTTTCGTCCAGTAGACTTCTTCAGAATAAACTTCTATCTTTATCTCAAACATTTATACACATGCTACATAATTAATCAATCTAATTCAATAAAACAATAAATGCTTTATAAAACTGTTTTAGAAACATAGTTAAAAACTAAGTACATTTTATACCATGTTTTTACACTATTTCATGTGAACTATTAACGTTTTGTCCCCAGTTTCCTGTCTGCCAAAAAACACTTTGTTAATCCTATCATTTAAACCCGGTGGGGCATCCGCCCCCAACCTCAATTGCCATAATGTTATAAGAAGGGCAGCACTATTAAAAAGTTTGTTACAGGTAGATGAGACTTAAGTTTCATCTCCAGTTACTAATAAAAGTAAAGGAATGTTTAAATGTTACAGTTGTGCATGCAGATACATCATGGAGGGACCGTTAATTTTATGATAATGCTCTTAAATTAATAATCAGTATTGCTGGTAGATATAGTTGTCTAACCAGCAATATTGTTTATATTGCTTTATGCTCAGGCTGTGCAACCTATTACGTAGGTATGACAACAAGAAGTCTTAGTAAACGCATAAAGGAACACTGTTACGCAATTAAGAGCAAAGACGAAAATAATGTCATCTATAGACATTCAATAAAAGTGTCAGTTGTATAAGAAATTTACATTTTCCATTTTAGAACATGTAAAGATAGATTTAGGAGGTGGGAATATGAAGAATAAGGTAGAAAGAAAAGAAACATTATGGCAATTGAGATTGGGGGTGGATGCCCCACCGGGTTTAAATGATATGATTAACATAAAGTGTTTTTTGGCAGATGGGAAACTGGGGACAAAAAGTTAATAACAGTTAACATGAAATATTATAAAAACAAGGTATAAAATGTATTTTAAGTTTTTAACAGTTTCTAAAACTGTTTTATAAAGCATTTATTGTTTTATTGAATTATTGGATTGCTAATTGGTTCTTTTCATTATTTCTATTTTCAGAACTTTGAACTTGTTTTTCACTATTTTAATAATTGCCTCTTTTATCTGTGTGCACATTTGGTGATCTTGTGAGAAACAGTTGTACTATCCAGTAAAATTATATGCCTTTTTATAAAAAAAGAATTATTGAAACTTTTTATTTTAAGAACAGTAACACTTGTAATGCCTATGTATTCTCCTCCTTGACTTCCAGTGTGAGAGCAAGTGCTCTAAACTCACGATTTCTTTCTAAACAAGGCCATTGGCCATCATAATGTCAGTGACTATTTTGCTTTGTAGATACCTGCTACTTCCAGTGTCAACCTATCCTGTTGCTATAAATGTTTCAATACAGCTGCACCTAATAGAGCAAAATCATCTGAAAAAATATCACATATGCACAAAATTTATTAAGCTACTTTAGAATGTGCGCACACACAGACATCCAAGCATATTCATGCCCTACAGTTAGACGTATGTCCTGGGCAGCTGCCCACATCAAAATACCCATCCACATCTTGCATAACCATTCATATCTGTTTTCATAGTATTTTAATTTCCACTTTCTTATCTCCAGTTTAATTCAGTCTACTGTAGTCCGACTCGTCTGTTTGAGCATGTTTATTTTCATATTTTTGAAAAAAATCGGAGTTAATTTAAGTGTTGAATTATAGTTTAGTTAGGTCAGGTGAGAGGTCAGAATGAACCCAGTGGTGGGTAACTGCTAAGGTGACCTAGGTTCGATTAGCTGGCTGAGTAACTGATGGTGTTGAGAAGGAGGTGGCTCCTAGCTAGTAATCCTGCCACTGTGGTGCTGAGGGATGGGCTCTCGGGGCTTTGAAGCAGGAACAGGCGGGTCTATATTGTATGTCAGAAGATTTCTAACTTTGAACACCATATGGTCAAAGTTAGAAAACTTCCAACATACATAAAAAAAATAAAATAAATAAATTGTAGGGATGTCTGAGTTGGTATATTTAAAGAGCAGGGCAGGGATGTCGGAGTTGGTATATTTAAAGAGCGGGGGGTGTGGGGAGTGCAGGGGGGCTTGCCCCCCTGCTTTAACCCATTACTGTCATTTTTTATTTATTTATTTTTTTAAATGTTCAACGTTTTCTAACTTCGATGATATGGTTTCCGAAGTTAGAAATCTTCGGACCTATAATCGTATAATATAGACTCTAATAGACAAGGGTAGGGTGTACTGTCTAGCTACCTAAGCTGGTGATGGTAGCTCCTGTCCTGCATGTGAAAAACATCACACATAAATGCAGTGAGAGTGTTGACTGCCTCTTTGCTAATGCAGATGTGCATGTCCCCACTGGGGAAGCATTACAGCATTGCTACAAATGCTCATTCTCAGGATGCTGTTGAAAGCACAAGTGTCCCTGATGTCTGCCTGCATGATGATGTAACCCCTGTACAAGCTGTCATCCTGGTGAATCTGGTGATGGTCCTCACTAGTAGAGAACAAATGGAGAAGCTTGATGGTAGAAAGCCAAACGGTCAAAAACTCTAGAAATGGGGCGTAGCTTTAAGGTCAAAAGATGGTGTCCAGTAAGATGGCCTTTGTCCATATTGCAGGGTTTATTAATATGTATGTATGTGGCAGTCATATTATTATGTCTTGCATCCTGATTAAAAGCTAAGCTGGTATGGGATTAAGATACTGTAATATTTTATTTAGTTTCTTAGTTGTGTGAAGACTGGTTTCTCAAATGGTTTATCAATAGTTGGAAGCATTTTCTAGAATCCATGTAATCCATGTCTCTCTCTCTCTCTCTCTCTCTCTCTCTCTCTCTCATGTAAAGATACAACAACTATAAACAGTTGTGATTAAGAGGGAATATTGGTGTTGCATACATGGTTGTCTTGTGTTTTTTAAGCCAAAACTTTCTTTAACTTATCAATCATAGTTAAAACGGGAGATCTCTGTACCTAAAAGAAGACCGAGAACTGCTGGTGCTGTTAACAAATTGCCTTTTATTCTAAAGTGATCCCTGGACTCTCCTTTCATAGTAACAAGCTGTGATTAGCAAAACCTGTTCATGGAGGGGGGGATGGAAGTACTGGCACCAGCTCCTTTACTTGGTAGTCTGTGGTCATTGCAGTAGACATTACTGTAGTGATCAGGCACTTTTTTCTTTGAAACTAGTAACGGAAGATCACTGTGTGTTTGCTTACTTGTGTTCTTGTACATAAGATATAGTTGTATATATAAAATATACACGTGCACTCTGGTGTGTGTGTTTAAAATATACATGGGTATGCATATAAAATAGACAAATATGTTTGTATCAATATATACCATTTATTCCATCAAGATGCACATGGATGAAAATGTTTTTATTCTGTACCACATCAGTGTTTTATTGCATAGATGCATATAGCTGATTGAACATGTGCAGCTTGATTTTTAAGTGTTCGCAGTACATGTGAATCCCTCTTGTTTTTACTGTGCTGTGTTGCACTGTGAAGAATCACACACAGTGGAATGAGGGAATTTGCCTTTCTCCACTTTTTTGTGCAGTTTTGGAGTTGGTGTGTTTGTTTCATTTTCAGTGTGGATTGTGGGAAGAGTGATATTTGTGTAAATTGTTTCGCTAATATTGAATAGCCAATCTAGTGAAAATAGGCTTGTCTGTGTAGACACTGAATAGTACGTGTGTACATAGATACATATACACGTGTGTGTGTGTGTGTGTGTGTGTGTGTGTATATATATATATATATATATATATATATATATATATATATATGTGTGTGTGTGTGTGTGTATCTATATGTAATACATGTATAGATATAGTTGTATAAAATTATGTGTGTGTGTATATATACATATATGCAGATGACCTATAGTTATAGGTGTATATTATTTTTTGTTGCTATGTACACTGTCAATATGTAACGTATCTATAAAATCTGTTTATAGCAGGGTAAGATGTATGCTCTTTAACTGCTGTGCAATCTTGGAGATGTGTGCCTAAATATGTACAGATATATAGATTGTGTATATATATATATGTATACGTGTGTGTGTGTGTGTGTGTGTGTGTGTGTGTGTGTGTGTTTCAAATAAAATGTATATATAGAAATCTGTATAGTGTGTATGTATTTATTGACGTGCGACTCCCAGGATGGTCTGACTGGGTAGAAGCACATTTTCGATGGAATTGCATTATGAAGCGAGGGATAAACAGGCTTATGGTCTATTTAGAGAGTTTGGGAAGAGAAGTAGAGAACAGTAAGGAAGTAAGTGAAAAAGGTAGAGTAAGGAGGTGTAAGGAATGAAAATGTACTTTAGCCATATCTGTATATAGATTTATATGCATGTATGTAGCTTATATATACACACACATATGAATATAGATATGAATAGATATTTATAGGTACATAGATGTATGTAATTAGGGGGTGCGGCGAGCACAGCCCCCCACATGAGTTGCAGGAGATGCTTATCCCATGCAAAACACATTGTTCACGATGTGCTTGTTTTTTGTGAATATTTTGTGTTTAGGTATTGTTGCTATTTTGAAGGTCTCTATTAGGATGGTCAGCTCCATTTTAAACACCTTTTATTAAATTATTTGGTACTTGCGTATTATCGCAACCATATTTTTTACATCCTGTAATTCTGCAAATTTAAAAAATGGCAGAAGTTGTATCATTAGTTCTGTGCAGTGGCCCTCACTACTCGTGATCTGATTTCCCACATCCCTTCTGTTTCCCAACACATTTTTTACTCTATTTATTTTGTAGGTTATGTAAAGCAGTTAGTTGATTTGCCTTTAGAACACACATCGCAAGCATCGATGATGACATCCATCAAACGACGCATTCAAATCTCCGGCTGCATTCCCAGTGGTGTTTAATGACCAACTAGTCCTGAATATCTAAAATCTAAACACCTGCTATAAACGGCAATACCTAATTAAATGCAACACTGCAAATCTAATTTCTAAATTGGACTTGAGTGATGGATAAAAAGTCCATGGTCGTGGCAGTTCTGTATTGAAAGGGTGTCTCAAATATGCAAAGTTAGGATGGCACATGTTAACTTGAGTTAGTACTACAAAAAGGCAGTGTTGATGTAGGAAGTGCTTTTCAAAAGTAGTGCAGAGAAGAAAAACACTTACAGGTTCACATTTCTGCTTTTCTGGTCAATGTAATAGTACACAGAACAGTTGTAGGCTACGTTGTTTTAAAAGCGTGCTGACTAAGAAATTCTGTCCGCTAGCAGTTGGTTGACAACCTCCGGCTGGCGTGTCTTGTTCCTGCTCCTGTTTCCAAAGCGATGTGGTAAAATAGTAATTTGGAGTATGGACAGTCATTGTACTTGCAGCTGAACTCATTTCTCGAAAACGTTATGAATTACAGGATGTAAAAAAATCTGGTTGCGATAATATGCAAGTACCAATTATTTATATGTGCCTGTGTTTTAAGTTAAATTTTTTTTTTTTTTTGGTGACACGCATTATGTATGACATTTATTTATCTGTCATTCAGTCCATCAATACATAAATTGTTCAATTCTTGCCTTCCCTTAAACATCATTCCTCCTCCTGAATATTGTTCTGCATGTATGTTACTCACAATTTGGACTCATTTCTGTGTAATTTGTTTCCTTTTCCAAAGATCGCATTGCCATTTCTTTGATTTTGTCTTACAATGTTCAGTACTTCAAATACAGTGGGTTTAGATTTTGATTTCCATTTTCTAGTCATTGCTTTTTTTGTCAGACAGTACAAATAAACCTGAGGTCTTAAAGCATGTCATATTTTGTGTCTCGGCTAAAAAAAATTGTTTCCTTAGTTATAGCCATTTGCAACCTGGATATTTCTGACAGAGTACTTTTGTAGGGAATTTTTTAAAATTGGCCAACAAATTGTACTTAAATCCCCCCCATTTACCTATTTCTTCCCGTCTACCCGAGGAAAAAAAATTCTTGGAAGTTTGCTTGGGATACAGAAATATCTACGCAAACACTTCCATGCAGAAATCTTTTGGGCTTTGTTACCCTACTTGGGAGCCATATATCTGTCATACCATTGTTTCCTTGTAGATTGCTTTTCCAGTCGTTTTTCCTGATTTTTATTTCTAATCTCCTCTAACTCTGAAAGTTTATCATGCAATACTCATTATCCCTTTTTTTAACATCTTCTGTTCTAGACTTACCTAAAAAGTCTTCCAGGGTATATCTTACTCTTGGGACTCCCCTACACTTTTCTGTTTTCCTGTTCTCTCGTAGTCCCTAGCTGGGATGGCACTCTCTAACCTGCAGTTGAGACCTTTTCTTGCCCTGCTCCCACCACTCTGTTACCTTTCCTTTCTAGTTATTTGCTTCCAAGTACCCTTTTGTTCCTTTACCAGCTTTCTCCATTAAGTTCCAGTTCCCTCTTTCCTATTTTCTGCGCCCCTACTTGCAGTCTTACTTATTGGCAAAATCTCCTTTCTCCTTTTCCATGTTAGCTTGGTTCTTAGACTTTCTGCAACTTCATGAATATAATATTCTGTATGGTAGTAGTTATTCTCCTTAAAGATCTGCATCCAAAATCCCACTGTTGTCCTTCTTTCTTGAACACCTAACCGGCTCATCATTCCTTTCCATTTTGAATTACAACCTCCTCGTGTGTGTGTGTGTATATATGTGTGTATGTATATATGTGTGTGTGTGTGTGTATATGTATATGTATATGTGTGTATATATATATATATATATATATATATATATATATATATATATATATATATATATATATATATATATATATAAGCTCTAAAATATCCCTAAACCACTTTGTTGGCTCAACTTATCTAGCTTAACTCTGTCCCTCTTCCCCTCCCAGATAAATTCCTTAAACTTCTTATCTGGATGATAAAAATATCCTTGACCTGTATGTGATGCCCATGCACTGGCCCAGCAATCAAGGAGCCTCAATCCTCACCACTAACTCCACTGAGGGACGCCAATATAGTAAAGCATAGTATATACACACACAGTAAAGTATAGTTTCCCTTAAGAGCACACAGAGATCACAGTCTGGGGCTGGTTTCTCCCCTTCTCAACAGGTCCCCAATAAGACTCCCCACTGACACAGCTATAGGGTCCAGATCTCAGCCTAGTGAGCAAGCTAAAACCTCCAGCACCCTCTCTGTCCAACCAGTGTTTCGTGTCCCTGCCCAAGTAGCTGACGCACACACATGTTTTGAGATAAGAGTTTATACAACCACACAGACATTCCTGGGGAAGGCTGGCACAGGTTCTCCAGCTGTGCCCCTTTTTTGCCCAGACTAAAAGGTAGTATTAGCTGCCACCACCCACTAATATCAGCTACTCAAAGGCCCTTCTGAAAGGGTGTCCAGTTATTACTGTGCAATATTATTATCCAAATGGTGAGTGTGAACAGTCGAGGCTTATTAGAGTGACTTGGTACAGTATCACTATATACAGGCAATGTATTCTAGAGCTTAAATTAACTCTGCATAAAACAGCCACAGTTGAAAGGTTTAAAAATATTTAATAATAAATAAGAACACAAGACAATACTTATTACTACACAGTGCTAGTCAAGAGTTCAGAGATCACAGAGAAATACTTAAAATAATAGAGTAGCAAAAATTATGACATCACAGAAAAACAAACTAGTCTAATCTTCTTATTTCCTAGCTATATCTAAGAGAAAACACTAAGATCTAAATAACTTGCATATAGAACAAAGCAGTGCTGGTGATGTTGGATGTTCTCAAGACAAAATGCGCTGAGCTCTCTGATTCTCTGTCTTTAAATTGATAACACAGAGCTGCTTCACATGACGTAATTCTTCACACTTCTCTGGTGTTCCCAGGCCAACTGAAACTGTTTACATTCTTTAGATCTGGTCAGAAACCAGAGCAATAAAGGACATTTTATACATGGCAAATTCTAGCTATTAACTTTGGTCTTAAAACAGTAGGCAAGATGCCTCCCTCTAGACATATCTGTTCCAAATTTTGACATCAAACAGTCGTAAAATGCTTGACTTAGCTTTCTTACAGCAGAGTGCACTGTTTTTACATTTTTACAGTTCAATATCCAATGCAGTCTTTTCACATTTAAGAGAACAAGCCTGTGGCTTACATTAATATTTACAAATGACAGATTTAAATTCCATCAGGTGAAGGCTGCCAGACTAGCCAATCTTCACACCCTATATAAAACCTGAAGGGACTAAAACATTCTCACTGCTTGTGTCTTGATGTCTATGTCCAAAAACAAGAGTTTCTAGTTTCTCAGTTTTTATTTTCTTGTGTTGTTTAGTCTCATCCCACGTATTAGGCCCTCAAAGACCAGATTTTTTTTTTAATCCATACTTTATTTCATTGTATCATGTCCTCAAAAATGTGTATTGCTGAACCAGTTTGTGTGGGTGCATAATGTACAGCTATAGCCTTTGTTTTATTATCTTTAATTTTATATCCCAAAAAGATTTTGAAACTGTTTCAAATTTTGCTTTAGCACTGAGATATCATTTTTTAGATTTGTCAGGTACAACATAATATCATCTGCAAATCGTTTTTTTATTGCCATACCAATTATATCATTGTATTTCGGAGTCTTTTATTTTCTTTGCCAATGACTCTGAAGGTAAAGCAAATAACAAAGGGGAAAGATGACACCCCTACTTGGTTCCTCTGTGGAAACAACTCATCAGAGAAGAAGTATCTCACTTTTTGGACACTACATCATGTGTAGTGAGAGTGACTTTTATTGTCTGTAATGTTTTGAACTATATCAAATCGTCTATATGTGTGTGTGTGTGTGTGTGTGTGTGTGTGTGTGTGTGTGTGTGTGTATGTATGTATGTATGTATATATATATATATATATATATATATATATATGTATGTATATATATGTATATATATATATATATATATATATGTATATATATATGTATGTATATATATGTATATATGTATATATATATATGTATGTGTATATGTATATATATATATATATATATATATATATGTGTGTGTGTATATATATATATATATATATATATATTTGTGTGTATGTGTGTGTATGTGTGTGTATATGTATGTATGCGTATATGTGTGTGTGTGTGTATATGTATATATATATATATATATATTAGTAACATTGTGCAACATAGTTTGTTCTTTCAACTTATTTTGTGTAGTATTGCTAATGTAATTTCTTCTGCATTGGATTTTACTGTATTCTTTATTGTACTGTATGTGGAGCTTTTCTCCCTCAGGTCTGTGCTGAAAATGGGTTCTGTAGACCCAATCAGACCACACCGGTAAACAAATGTGAGCATATTATCCAGATACATCCGTTTTCTCTTTAGCACTCTGCATTTGTGCCTTTGTGTTCTGTGAAATTTCTCTTGCACTGCAATACTCTAACCTTTGTCAGCCCCTTTAAATCCTGTTACAACTTTCGTTTTTATATGTACCCTATTTTCTACTACATTTTCATTTTATTCCACTCAGTAGCTATATCTTCCCTAATGGCTCTCAAATAATTTTCACTACTCATTCTTTAAATTCCTCTGTTTTAATAGGTGAGAAAGTGCCAGTGGCTCATTTTTGCTTCATTAATCTGCATGTTTGTCTTTTTTTTTTTTTTTTTTTTTTTTTATAATTTCATGATCTGATATAGTTTGTGGTTCAAAGCTTGTAATTAATTACACACATTGCTGTGAAATTTTACTATTTAGTCTAGCCCAGTTATTCTACATTGAGGAAAATATGCAAATTCTGTCAGAGATCCTACCACTGAATTCACATCTTCCATACCAAATTATTTGTATTGTCCCTTCTAGGTCCCTCCAGTGATAAATCCTTGCTATTGCAAATCAAATTTCAGTTCCACTTACAAATAATGTTCCCTACTGAATTTTTCTCCCAAAATTTTCTTTATCTCCATAATGGCAGTTTTTAGTGGAATTAAATACATGCCTGTGTAATCCCACACCCTTGCCAATAGCCCCTTACTTCAAGAAGTCTTCTATTGCCTTTTTCCCTCTTGTCACTGTTGGAGCCCGTCTAGCAATCAATATAATTTCTCCCCTTTTCCTTTGTGCCTGATTTTCTGCTAAAAATCTGTCCTGAAATCCTTTCTTTTTTACAGTTTCTTTCCTTTCCAAACGTGTCTCCTGCAGCATTGTTATTTGCATTCTGTATTTCTTAATATAATTTATTATTCTCTCTCTTTTTTTTTGTGTACACCTGTAGGGCCATTTGCATTCCAAGGTAATATAAGTAGAGCAGCCATTATGATAAAAAACTGCTCTTCCCACTATATATGTCATTTTTAATGTGCATTTCTAGCGTTCATATTACATTCACGCACTAATGTTTGGCAGACTGTTTTTTTATGCACTTGTTCTTTTTCGTCTGTAATTGTACCCATTTTGCATTTTTTCAAGACATTTGTTTTAAATGAAAACACTCCAACACTAAGTATATTATCAAAACATTTCCTTTCTCTGATACATAATTTTGTGTGTTTTATTCCACGTTATCTCTTAAATGTTTTAACCTTCCAAATTGGAACAGTTGCCCCAAATTGACGGCTGCACCACATTGATCACATAACCTAAAATTAAGGTTATCCATGCTAAAGTGTATGCTACAGTCTTTGTTCCCACTTACTTTGATTGCTGTTTGTTCTTTTTTATCTCTGTTATTCCCCTCAGCTGGAGTGTGGGGAGTGCCTTCTGTGTGGAGTCTGCATGTCCTCCCCATGGTTGGGTGGGCGTTTGAAAGACCTACGTAAATGGGCGTGCCTTCGTTGAAGGTTGAATGTTGAGTGGGCACCTCGGCGTTCATGAAAATCTACTGCCAGTCATTAGCGGACCGGAGTTCTGCTGTGGCGAGCCCTAACTGGGAAAAGCCAAAAGACAACAACATTCTCCCATATGTGTAAACAGCTTTATTTTTTCAGAAACATTACCCTTTACCCCTAAGAAAAAGTGTACTGGTGAATGTGTTTATTACAACAGTGTACAATTAAGTCTTAAAGTATTTAGGCTGCTTAAGAGGCAATCTTTTTCCGTAATTTCAAAGTTTATACTTGACTGAACTGTTTCCTTTTTACCTTGCTAAATGTTACATTTCACTCAGCAAAGAATACTCTGAACTCCCAAGATTAATTGCTTGCACCTGCAGACAGCTGTTTTTCCATGTAAAAGTAGTCTGCAATGAAGATTTGTTAACTTCACTTGGAACAGAATGTACAACTTCCATCAGCTGTAGACTTCTTGACTATCACAGAACATTTGCTAATGGGGAGAAAACAAGCTAATGTCTTTGCATATGTAAGAATCTTGGCATTCATGGCTTTCATTGTTTTGTATTTTTCTATCATAATTGATTACAGAAAAACACTTAATAGCTTAAGCCAGGGACATTGCTGGGGTGACTTCTGTGTGGAGTATGCATGTCCTCCCTGTGGTCGCGTGGGTTTCCTCCGGGTGCTTCGGTTTCCTCCCACATCCCAAAGACATGCTGTAGGTGGATTGGACACTCTAAATTGGCCCTAGGCGTGAGTGCATGCGGGTGTGTGCCTTCTGTAGAAGGTTGGGTGCCGGGCTGGCAGCTCGACACCGTGAAACTCCACTGCCAATCATGAGCGGACATGTGATCCGCTGTGGCGACCCCTAACTGGGAAAAGCCGAAAGAAGAAGAAGCTTAAGCCAGGGACATTAATCTTGACATTTGCCTTTGTAAAAATAAGAGAAAATGTCTTAATTCTACATAATGTAATCGATGCACTTTTACACCCCAGCAGCCCAAGATCCACGTAAGCAATAATGTTCAGTAGGTTGTGTGTTAATTTGTAAATAACTCATGCCCAGGGGTGTTATGAGGCCTGATGCCACAAGTGGAGGACCTGTACACCATTGGACAGTAAAACACATGCCCTGTAGGGCATTACTGCGCTTAGAGAATGGGCTGTCTATAAAATTGTTTTTTTCACTTATTTTTTTATTACTTTTTTATTACTATATTTTTTTGTATATATTTCTGATATAAAGTAGTTCTTCGCCTATTGTTTAAAACTTGCTGTAATATATGTAAATAGTGTTTGGAGGAATTTTTACATCCAAAATATAACATTTTCAAAAAATGTCTAGATATTCATTTTTTTTTTTTGGCCCTTACAACTACAATTTGTGATTTGTTGACAGTCATTGGAGTTTGAAGTCACTAAATAACACATTTGAGTTTGACTTTATTTCCTTCAGAAAATGCACGCTAACCTAAAGTTAGCGAGTTACTTGCATAGCAGGATTTGTAAGAGCAGTATTTAAAATCTGTTTGAGCTTTTGTTCCCCTTCAGCCTTTATCCAGACTTTTTGTGCCAAGATGTAGACAGATACACATACTTCCTAAACTGTTTCTGCCATTGCTCAACTGACTTGCTTTTTTTGTCTCGCACATACACGCATACAGTCTCACACACTGACAGAAACATGAAAGAAAGGTGTATTTTTTTTTTTGTTTAATTTTACATATTCTAAATGCTTAGGGAGAGTGAAATAACGGCTCGATCGGCCTCCGTCTCACTTTTCATGTATGCCTACACTCCCACTGGCTCACACACACCCACTAACACTTTTTTAAAATTTGCACCAATCCGCGGTGGTGCAGCGGTAGCATTGTTGCCTCACAGCAAGAGGTTCTCCCGTTCGATTCTTTGCTGGAGTGTGGGGAGTGCCTTCTGTGTGGAGTCTGCATGTCCTCCCCACGTTTGGGTGGGCATTGGAAAGATATGCGTAAATGGGCTTGCCTTCGTTAAAGGTTGAACGTCGAGCTGGCATCTCGGCATTCGTGAAAATCTACTGCCAATCATTAGCGAACCGGAGTTCTACTGTGGCAACCCCTAACCGGGAAAAGCCGAAAGACAAACAGCAACAACTCTCTAAACGACAAATGCTGCTTAATGAGCAGAAAGTAATGCCTGACATTAATTCCATTACAGTTTGGGCTTCTCGGCAGCTTAATATGCTGCCACAAACGCTGGACTCATTACCTGTACATTAACTCCCTGTTGAAGAAAGTTCATTCTGCAGTCAGAGTGGCAATGCACAAATTGCCCATTCTCTAAAGCATGTTAATATTAAACTTGATTTTATTCAACCTTTCTTATCTTGTTATACTGTACAAAGTAGAGGAATGGATGGGCTTTTTTACAACTAAAAATGTACTTGTATGTGTTTAAGATATTAAAATAGTCACTGAAGAGAATGTCCCCCACTTTAAAATACCACTGACTGCACCCTACACAAAACTGCTGTATTATATGTAGCATGCAGTTTACATTTTAATGCTTTATATGAATACTAAGAACCTCGTTTGTGTCTTTTGGCTTTTCCTGGTTAGGGGTCGCCACAGTGGAACTCTGGGCCGCTAATGATTGGTAGTTGTTTTTTACTTGCAGAGTTACCAGCCCTGATGCACAACCTTCAACGAAGGTACGCCCATTCACGCATATCTCCATGCAGAAGACGCTCTAGCTGAAAATCGAACCTTACAGCGTCTTACTTGTGAGGCGACAATGCAACCGCAGAACCACCACCGCGGGTATGAATACTAAGAACCTGTTTTCTTTTTTATTTTAGTTACCTTTTCTATTTGTGTCCTGCTAAACATTAGTGACATAAAATGGGTATACACTTTACAGTCCTCCCACAGGTTTAACAAAGTAAACAAAAGTCCCATCTTTCTCAGCCACTTTTTCTTGCAAAGTCATATTTCACAACTGTGATTTTTAAGTTTTTTAGTCTTCTGTCGATTCACTAATTTCAGTGTTGATGGTCTTACTGTTCTGTCTAAAACATTTTCCTTTGGAGCATTGGAAAATGTTTTACTGGCAAAGGCTCTCTGAGCTTTGTCAGATGAATGAGAAGCACAGCCCCCTTCTGTTTACTGGCTAACTTTCTGTTTTCTAAACCTTTTCTTTTTTAGTCTGTTCTGCATCAAAAAATCTCTCATCCTCCATGGAAAAATATTCTAAAGACAGCTGTTTACAGCAGCCTGAATCTCCCTCCTGCCTCTTGATATTTCCTGATTTGGTGGGATAAATTTGATTCTTTTCTGCTTGGCATGTAGTGAATAATCCTTTTTCTACAGACACTTTGCTGTGATGTTTACATCATTTTTTAATACACACATTATATGAACAAAGGCACAATAACTGTAATGCTGAATACAAATTATATGATTCTAAATGCTCAAATAACTTTTTACATGAAATGTACAACTGGCAAGACTTGCTGTCTCAACATCTGCACACACCCCATAATTAATACACCTCTGAAAAAATCAGCATGTGCATAAATGACATTCTGCAAAAAAACTGATTTGAATGTGATCATCATTCAAATCTCCCATTTCTCCTGTGAAACACACAAGTGTAAGCATTCTAAAGCAAAACCTCCTGCATTACTCAAAAAGGTGTAGTGCATGATCAAAGTAACAGACACATTCTTGTATGGGAACAAAGGTAATGTAACACTGAGCGCATTCCTTTAGTCCACAGCTGCATTGACTTGGGTGTCTTGAAGCAGTGCAGCAATTGCCTCATGGTACACAGACAGCCCTTTACTAATAACACACTCTAATACAGAGTGCGAGAGATGTATTAACACCAATAATCTGAATTCATGCCCTCTCTGTCAAAATGGTAACACAGAGAAAGTTGTGAACTCCCCCCAACATTGCATATGCTCATAGTACCACTGTTCATACACACAGTATGCATCAATCAACCATGTAAATCCACATATGTGGCAGTTCTCTCAAAACTTACCAAAACACCGGGGACCTCCAGAACAGAAGACTGCTACAGCTAACAGTCTCCACAGCACCCATGACACACAGCAGCAACACCAGTGTCTCACCCTACAAGCCAGTAAGGCATAAGGCTCAATACCCACATTTTTTTTTATTGAAAACTCAGCAGTGAGACACACTGATATCCCACTCACCAGGTTGGACAAAGAGAAAGTCCTTGACAGCTGCCTTTGCAGTGCCGGGATTCATCAGATCAGATCATGCATGCACTCTGGTCTCTCAGCAACAAGTACTGTTTTTTCTTAGTTCATGTTTGTGTGAATGACCTGAGACGTACCTCGCTGGACTGTATTAAGAGAGACATGGTTGAGCTCTCTGAGTATGTCTCCCAGGTAGTCAATAGCCTTGAATGATGCCACAGTATAAACAAAAAATGATCCAGTTCCTGTCAGCCTAGGACGCCATGGTCGACAAAGCTCGCTGGTTTGCACCTGGCAACTCTAGGCTTTCAGCTACCGGCAAAGGCTCTTGCCTCCCCATAGTGCCTTTTTTAGGCAAGGTCTCAAAACAACATTACTGACGTGAATTAACTAGTCAGAACAAAATAAGGCTCATGTTGCTAAATGCTAGGAGCTTAAACCAAAAACTGCACTCACTGAAAGCACTTGTATCACTAGAAGATGCAGAGGTCTGTGCAGTCACGCAAACCTGGCTGAAGACCTCCGAGATTATCCTGGCCTTGCAAGGCCGCAAAATGAGCATGTGAAAACCAAATAAGGCAGTGTTTCAGACTATATTAGAGATAAATTTACCTCCTGTCTAATTAGACTGGAGAACTCTATGGAGTTACTCCAGGTCTAGGTTACAGTGGGTAAAATGCCCGTTCAAGTCATAGCCTGTTGTAGATCCCCCTCCATGGGTCACAATGCCCACGAAGCCTACTTGACCAAACTGGAGACCATTCAAATTTTACTGAACACGTTGGTTATGGGGGATTTCAGTTATCCTACCATCAACTGAGAAACCTATGCTAGCCCTAACTTGCTAGTGCAAAAGTTCTTTGACTTTAATTTAAATCCATTGGAACAAGTCATCCATACCCTAACAAGGGGAACAAACCATCTAGATCTGGTCCTCACCAACATGTCATACAGGTGCACTGCCACAACTGTTGGACCCTCATTTAGTTAAAACTGACCACAAGTCAGTCCCCTTCAAACTGGCACTAATACCAGAACTCACAAAGGGTGAAATCAGACTAAAAAACTTAAACGCAAACTGTGCACTTCCAGGTGAAGGTATAAATGCATTCCATGCCCCCCCCCTCCCCCCCAAGCTGCAAATGTTAACTACACCAAAGCTTACACTAAAGCCCTGTACAGTCATTTGCATAAGTGTATAAACTAGGACATACCAGAAAAAAAAATCAAAGCCAGAGCCCCAAGTAAAAACAAGCTGCCACGGTGGACATCCAGCATTAACGAACTTTACCGTAAATGTAGAAAGTTTCTGTCCAGGAAAACAAAGGCAAGGCCCCAGCAATGGAAAAGCACCCTCCTCAGCTTCAACAGGCAGATAAGACAACTTGGCAAATCCTGCAAGGGATCCTTTGAGAGAAACTTGGCAATTACAGTCAAGTATAACCATAATGCTTTGTACAGCTACATATGTAACCTAAAGGGTAGGACCCAAGCATGTGCAGAACTAGTCGCAAACATGGTCACACACACACTGACCCCACAGAGATGGCAAACCTGCTAGCAGATAGTTTTGGTTAAAATTTCTCTCCCTTATCCCCTCCTAACTTGCAACAAATCTCCCACCAAACTCACCCCCCCCACACACACACCCTACATATTTGAAGATCAGGTCCTGAAAGCCTTGTTCAAGGCAAACAAAAACAGCCTTTGTGGGACGAGACAACATCCCAGGCTGCCTTCTAAACAGGCTATAACATGAAATAGCATCACCATTAAGTGCCCTTTTAATCCTATCCTAACCACAGGCTTTGTTCCTGCGGAATAGAGAACATCAACATTTAAGCCCTGGAACATTTCATTATAGACCTCATAAATAAAGACTGGTAACCTCCAAACCCTGGCTCCTACCCAATTCTGCTTCACGAAAGGCAGATCCTGCCTATTAAATCTGACAAATTTCTTTAAAAATATGACCAAGGCCATTGACAAGGGCAGGTCTCTGCACTTGCATACCTCGACCTAGCAAAGGATTACAACACAATCCCACATTCAGGCATTACCAATAAACTTAGCAAATTGAATGTAAACCCCTTTGTTGTAAGATGGGTTGCCAGCTGACTCACAAACTGGACACACACCATCAAAATGGGTGACTCCACTTCAACCAGCAGACCTGTTACCAGTGGAGTGCCATAGGGGTCAGTGCTGGACCCCCTACTGTTTGGTATATACTTCTCAGAATTTCAGGTTAAAACCAAGGAGTTATGGCTGGCCAAGTTTGCAGATTACTGGAAACTAGGTACAATCCTCTAATCCCCAAATGATATCCATATACTCCAGGAGGGTTTCCCGCAGACCAACAACTGGTGCATTACTCACAGTCTCAAACTGAATGCAAAGAAATGCATCATAATTCCCTTCGGCACAAGCAATGTTTTCTCACACTGTTAAATCAACAACAATATCCTGAGTATCCATAAAGTGGTAGGGGACGTGGGGTCACAAGTTGACTGCGACCTTGACTTTCACTACCATGTGTCTACTGTAGTAAGGAAAGCTTTCTACATAGCACACTTTGATTAGTAGAGGCATTGCCTCGAGCAAAAGAAGTCATAACCCTCCTATACACTTCACTCATCCGGACCATAATTGATTATAACTCCCCCTTTGACATGTACTATACTAAGATCCTGCAGAAAGAGACCTTGGAGGTTTCTAACAAAGAAGATCAAGGCGCTGCAGTATGTGCTATACACAGACCAACGTAAGTCCTTGTCACTATAGTCTTTATCGTATAAACTTCCTAGGGGAGACTTATGCCTGGCCTGCAGAGCAATCTAAGATCCAAACCTAATGAATTTGCTGCATGTCTGTAAATCCAACGGAACTAGGGGCTGCCTGTTCCAGGGACCTAAATATGGCCTGCAACTTAGGTTGGACGTGCTGTAAGGACAGATTTATCTCTCAGCGACTGCCACATCTTTGGAACAGGCTACTAATTCATGTAAAACTGCACCTCTATGACACTGTTCAAGAAGAACCTGGACTGGTGGATGGGGCGCCATACATTCTTACTGGGGATAGAGCCCACAACCCTTCTGGACATGGGCAGTCATCACTAAATGCAATCTTTGGTATTGACTAGCATTTTTATGGTATTACATTGGGATGAAACGGCTAGGCTTAAAATGACCTCTAGGTTGATAGCCTAGTAATCTCCTATCATCCTATAAGATTTGTTAGATCACCTGGTATGTCTACATGAGTGCTACTGGTTTGATTTTTGTATTGTAATATAGATGAGTAGCCACTACTTGGTAAAACTGGTTATCATAGCATTTAATTTCTCTTTTCTTAAGAGAGGAGGAGTTCTTTCTGATGGTTGAAACCTCAGTTCATCAACCTACTTCTGCTCCTGGACTACACTGCAAGACTTCTCAAGACTGAATTTTTTTGTTTTTGGGAGGCTCTATACAGTTAAATTAAACACGCTCTAAAAGTGCGTGAGGAAAATGGGAGTGAAACGAGTTCCTACACGTTCATGCTTTGGCAAACGTTTGTTGTTTCTTAAGGAGATGCACTTCTTCAAAGTATTATTTAAAAAAAAAAAAAAAAAAAAAAAAAAAAAGAGCTTCTTCTAGAAGCAGATCTTTTAAACCACAGTACTACTGTCAGTGCGTCCTCCACAGGTAAAAAAATCCAAAGCTACTAATTGTGAAACTACTAGGTTAAGCTTCAGAGATGCATTATGCATGGCTGCTAAACTACACAATGTTCTTCGTGTTTCACTGTTGCAGTCATTACATTTGGGTAATCCTGCTGGCAGGTTGCCCTCATCTGACCTGAATTCCAAAGTCTTTGGTCCTGCGTCAGCTGCTGTCGCCCCTTCCCTGACGTCAGGTCATCAGGGGTATAAAAGAAGCAGCCAACGCCATTTTCTTCAGTCTTTCTTGCCGCACGGTGCCCGAAGCAGAAGCAGTTGACAAGTGCAGGTCGACTGACTCCTGAGATTTTCGCGTTTGAATTTCAGATCTGAAGTCTTCAATAAAGCGAAGTACCCCATTGGGGAAACTTTTTTTTTTGTTGCTCCAGACCGTTGTCAGAAAAAGTTAATAATTGTATTTCTTGTGGAAAGCAAATACCTCAGAATTTCATTCTTACTGTATTCCTTGCCTAAGCCCTGATCACAACATTACTGGTTGTCGGTTTTGTGGTAGATTTAACCAATGCACTATTAAGCGTCTGTATGATTTTGCTTTTAAACTTTTTTGGACGCCGGTTTAATTATCCTGAAATGTCGTCGGATAGCCATCCGACTACCGGAGTTTACAAAAAACGCAAAGAAAAGGATAGAGAAAAACAACCGAGGACCAAAACCGACAACGAAGGTTCTCCTAAGTCAGTCGCCGGTTCTCATTGAGGTGCTTTCGCAGTCCCTGACGCCTGCTACTTTAGAGTCGCAGGCCGCTACTGACTCTCACGTGGAGTCGGCCAATGCCGCTGGATACTCAAGGTATTGGAGCCTCTGACGTTAATCCCTCAGATGGGTCCGGAGCCGCTGAGCAGGTACCAGCTTCTGAGGGTGTATTCAGACATAAACATCTTTACATTAAAATGACTTCAGCTTCAAAGACAAAGACTAAAGCACCTTCTAAAGCAAGGAAACTAACTCAAGAGCCACGTGGACAGGCCTCTATGCCCAAAACACAGATGCTCAGAATGGCTGAAGACTTGATTTACCTTGATCAGGGGTTCCCATCCCCTCCTAATAAGAGGCCTAGTCAAGACACTGACTATGAATCTTCAGATCAGGTTTCTATTTCTTCTGATTCCTCTTCTGATCAGGAATATTCTCTTCCTCCCTATTGAGGATTCTGATGCTGAAGAATCTATACCTTCAGCATCTCCTCCTGAGGACTACTCCTTTGGGGAAACCTTGCATACCATGAGGGAGCATTTCCACTGGGAGAGCCAAGATTTTTCAGAATCTAAAAAGAGGCTCCGGGATTTTCTTTTACTACCTCAGCACAGGCCTCTAGCCATTCCACCTGTTGGACATTGTAGATGATGTGTTTTCGGAGTCTAGTCTGACCCCTGACTCCTTACCCCCAGCTCCTGTTAAGCCTGACAGATATTACAGGGTTCCTGACTCGCACAAATTTCTTTTTAAAAACCCTTCTGCTGACCCGGAAACTATTTCACAGGGTCCAAGGGGAGTTAAGGCTTCCACTGCAAAAAAACCAACCCCTCTGGCAGAGATTCAAGGGCACTGGATAGATGGGGGAAAAAAGGTTTACACATCTGCAACTTTGGCTATAAGGGCCTTAAACTGTCAATTTCATATGCTTAAGTATCAGCAACATGTGATGGGATTGCTGAAACAGAAAATGTTAAATACTGAATGTGCCGAAAACAAGGAAATGCAGAATTTATTGTATGCAGCAGAACAAGTTGGAAAACATACTTTGCAATGTGGTTTTGATTCTTTGGAGGCCTCCTGCAGGGCTGCAGTTACGGGTTCTGTAATTAGGAGGCATGCTTGGTTAAAGGAACAAAATCTGCGTGATCATGTTAAAGTTAAATTACTAGATGCACCTTTACAGCATGATACTTTGTTTGGTGTTAAGGCAGAAGAGGTGTTAAAGAAAGTGGAGGACAAAGCTAAATCTATGCAAACTGTCAATGATTTTTTACAAGTACAACCACCTATGTTTAGTAGACATTGGCCTACAAAAAAATTGGTTCTTTCCTGTGTCAGACAGACCTAAAAGGGACAGATCCAGACGCCCTAGGGGCAGATCCCAGGCGCAAGGTTCTTATAGGCCCAAGCAATGGGATGCTTCTACCTCCAAAGCTGGAGAAGATAGATCACAAACATACAGAAAACAGTCCCAATGACTTCCCCCTGCGTGCACCAATCACTTATCTTCTGGCAGCACCCTTAGGGGGAAAATAAGCACTTTTTGTTCAAAATTGGCACATCATAACCCAGGACAAGTGGATTCTAAACATAGTGTCACAAGGCTACAAGTTCCATTTCCATACTCTGCCAAAGGCAGACAGCTGGCCAGATCTGCCAAAAAATCAATGGGCAGAGTCACAAAAACAAGTCTCGTCCCTCATGGACATGGGGGGCCATTCAACAAGTACCAGAGCAAGAGCAGGGACAAGGATTTTACTCAAGGTTGTTCTTGCTACCCAGAAAGGACAAGGCATGGAGGCCGATACTGGACCTATCTGTTCTGAACACTTTCCTGGATATTCCAAAATTCAAAATGTTGACTTTTGCAGCAGCTTCTGCCCATGCTGGGCAAGAATGCTTGGCTTGTGACTTTAGACCGAAAAAAGGCATACCTGCATGTTCCAATCAGACAATCATGCAGAAGATGCCCAAGATTCAAGGCTGGTTCAATGCATTACCAATTCTCTGCACTGCCCTTTGACTTATCTACTGCACCCAGGGTCTTTACAAAGTGCCTGGCACCAGTAATTGCATTCTGCAGACAAAGAGGAATACAAATATATCCTTACTTGGACGACTGTCTCATTCAAGCAGAGAACAAGGACATTCTTCTTCAACATCTGGCATTTGTGAAAAGACTTCTAACATGCCTAGGGTACACAAGTCAACAAAAAGAAATCAAAGCTAGTACCCTCACAAGAGATAACATTCCTCGGTGCAAGCTTGAATACAACTGCCCAGATGGCTTATCTCACGCCAGACAAACAAAGGCAACTGACTACCTATTTCAAAATTTTGGCAACAAAGGCCCAGTTATCTGCAAGAAAAATTCTGCAGGCTTTGGGCTTCATGGCATCCTGCATCCTACTAATTCCATATGCAAGACTGCATATGAGGAAACTTCAATGGTACCTAAAAAGTGTTTGGACTCAACATTGCCACAGCCTGGAAAAAGTCATTACTCTCATTCCTTGCCTGCAACAGGAGTTTCGATGGTGGGCAAAGGCTTGTCACCAGAACAAGGGACAGCCAATCACATTTCCTCCAGCCAGGCAGACACTAACAACGGATGCATCACACTATGCCTGGGGAGCCCACATGGCAGGAAGATGCAGTCGGGGCACATGGTCCTCAAACCAAATGCATCTACATATCAATCAAAAAGAGATGTTAGCTGTTCAAAATGCCCTGACAGCCTTCAAGGACCTACTTCATCCGGGACAACTACTGATAAAGACAGACAACACCATGGTCATGTGGTATATAAACAAGCAGGGGGGCACACATTCTTACCCTCTCTGCAGACTAGCCATGACCTTGTGGGACACAGCTTTGACTTGCCAAGTACATATGCAGGCACAATTCCTGCCAGGAAAGGAAAATACTCTGGCAGACGAACTAAGCAGAAACATCATGGATCCCCACGAGTGGAAGCTGGATCCACAAGTCTTCAGCATAACAAGGACATGGGGATGCCTGACATAGATCTATTTGCCTCCCCTCTCAATTACCAACTAAAAAGATTCTGCACAAGGGCAAGCATGGAAAGTGGACGCCCTATCAGTATATGCCTTTCCTCCACTGCCTCTCCTCCCCAAGGTGCTCCTAAAGGTCAGACAGGAGAAGCCAAAGATGATACTGATTGCCCCAGACTGGCCACGCCATTGCTGGTATCCAGTACTCAGAAACTTATCTCCTATACCCAGCTTGGACCTTACCTCAAATACCTCGACTACTGTCCCAGCAAAACAATCAGATCATGCACAGTCAACTCAGGACATTAAACTTGGCAGCATGGCGGATAATGTAGTCATACAAAAAACACCTCTCAGTAAAGCTGTGATGGATGTCATTCTGGAAGCCAGAAGGCCTAGTACTAGAATGACTTATGCTGGAAAATGGAAGATATTCTGTGCCTAGAACCAGGCACAAGGAAATGATACAGCAGTACCAAATATTCCTCAGATTTTGCAGTACTTAACTGAGATGCTGGACAAAAGCCTATTTTTTTCATCAGTTAAAATTCATGCCTCTGCCATTTCGGCTCATTACAATACAGAGACGCCACTTTTTTCTCACCCTTTATTAAGGCAGTACCTCAGAGGAGCCAAAAATTTAAGGCCCCCAAGGAGACTACCAATACCTGCATGGGACCTCAACTGTGTCTTGGAAAAGCTCACCCTGCCTCCTTTTGAGCCAGCTGCTACTGCTGATATGAAGATTTTATCTTGGAAAACAGCTCTGCTGTTAGCAATTACTTCTGCAAGACGAGTTTCAGAGCTACAGGCGCTCATGGCTGTGGAACCTTTCATTATTTTTCATCCAGACAGGGTCTCCCTGGGGACAAACCCAACTTTTATGCCTAAAGTAGTGTCCAGTGTGGCTCTGAACCAAGCCATCCATCTGCCAGCCTTTTACCCAAATCCACAGAACAAGGGGGAGAGAATTCTGCATTCTTTGGACGTACACAGACAGCTTAGATTCTACTTGGACAGAATCAAAGCTTTCAGGAAGACAGAGCAATTACTAGTGGCATATGCTGCAGGATCACAAGGAAAGCCAATCTCAAAGCTGACCATTTCTAAGTAGTTAGGCCACTGCATTCGTTTCTGCTACTTACACCATGGCAAGCCAGTGCCTAAGGGGCAGATGGTTAGAACATCAAGGCTTGTTAGTGATGAGGGAATTTTTAAATTGGAAATTTACAAACTGATAGGTATGTTGCTGGATCGTGGGTACCCCCTGAAGCTTTTGTTAAATATTAAAAAAGATGTTTACAAAAAGAGGCGGACCATTTATGCCCCTATTTTTAAGCAAGGGGTTTCTATAGGTGGGACATCCCCTGTTGATTTTAGGGCCAACGATGTTGTTAAACAGGATGGCCCAGTACTGGTAATAAAATATAATGAAAAGTCCTCCGAATTGTGTTCTGTTGTAAGATATGCTTGGAAAGAATGTTTAGGACTTGAAACAAAAGCTATTTTAGGTAATGAGCCTAGAATTGTGTTTTCTAAGGGAACTAATTTGAAGAACAGGTTAGAGAGATTTAGTAGAACTTCGAGATCCTGGATGGGCAAATGTGGAGCTTGTAGTATGTGTAGGTTCGTTGCGGAGGGCGCCTATGTTTGTGTTTCAGGATTCAAGCGTACCTGGGCTTGTCCTGGTATGTGTAACTGTAATAGTAGGAATCTAGTCTATGTGGCGTCATGTATTTCATGTGACGCTTTTTATGTGGGCATGACGACCCGTAGGTTAAGGGATAGGGTTATGGAGCACAATAGGTCTATCAAAAATAAAGATGTTCACAATGCTTTGTATTTGCATTCCACTAAATGTTTGAATTTTAAGAAATTCATATTTTTTATCATTGATAAAGTGTTTACTGGGGAAGGGGGAGATGTGTGTAATAAGGTTGCATGTTTAGAAGCCGAATGGCAATTTAGGTTGAATGCAACGAGACAACCAGGGCTCAATGATTATATTTCATTGAAGCCAGTTTTAAAGCAAAAATCATACATCATTTAAACATTATTCACTATTTATTATATAAATGTTATTTATATGTTGTGTTTAAAATATGGTGTGATGTTGTTAGCAAGTTTTTTATTGATAGTAAAATAAAATATGTAAAATGTAGAAATTAGTGACCCGTTGGTTAGGTTTTAGAATCAAGTTTATCATGATTATTCATTCAACAATGTAATTAATTAATTAATTAATTAATTAATTAATTAATTAATTAATTATGTATTTAATCTAGTAATTATGTAATTTTGAATTTGATTAGGCTAAGTATTTAAGAATAGTTGATGTGTGCTTACGTTGACTCTGATGATGCCATTATTGAATGGTGAAAGCGCTTAGTCTGGATGTTCTGGATGTTCTGTGATTAAAGTGTTACCTGCAATTGTGGTTCTTATTTGGCGGTGGTCCGATTTAGTGTTTGATGTTTATTTGTGTTGCCCTTTGCCTTGGGGTGTTCATTTTTTGACAGTGCCTAAGGGTATTAGGCCTCATTCCACCAGAGCTGCAGCCACCTCCGCAGCCTTTCTCAGGGGAGTACCAACCAGAGACCTTTTAGAGGTGGCTACTTGGAGTTCAGTGCACACCTTTATAAAGCATTATCATCTGCCACTCTAAATCCAGGGCAGTCTTTGCCACTGCAGTTCTGCAGGGCCTCGTAACCGCTCCTACTGCTGTCTAGTTCCACCCTCCCAACCATAGCTTTGGGACTCTACCCAAATGTAATGACTGCAACAGTGAAACAGGAAGAACATAGTACAGTTGTGTACACTTACCATAAATGTAGATGTTAGAGTATATTCACTGTTGCAGTCCAGGTTACCCACCCGCCTTCCCCCTTTTTTTCTTTTGGATCTTATCTTTCCTTCTCTGATTTATACTACCTATGTGGTATATTTGCTTATAGATGAAGGTAGAATTTATATTGGGTGCATTTCTGAATATATATATATATATATATATATATATATATATATATATATAATATATAAAGTTTGGCTACCCCTTTTTGGGGGCACCTGACATCTGGGGCAAGAAAAACTGAAGAAAATGGCGTTGGCTGCTTCTTTTATACCCCTGACGACCTGATGTCAGGGAAGGGGCGACAGCAGCTGATGCAGGACCCAAGACTTTGGAATTCAGTCTGGCTGAGGGCAACCTGCCAGCAGGATTACCCAAATGTAGTGACTGCAACAGTGAATACACTCTAACATCTACATTTATGTTAAGTGTACACAACTGTACTTTTACATTACCCCCATAAGTTCTGTCCAAGGTGTAGTGGGCATCCTTTTCTCTGTCTGGTGGTTTGCATTTCTAGTTATACTACAAACAGCTACAGGTTCAGTATCACATTACAAATTCTACTGAAGACCTACTGCTGCAGTGCATCATGTTAGGCACACACTGCCAGAATATGTTGCACTTTTTAAAAGATTTGTTTGTGATTTCCTTAAGTAGCAGTGGCACTTGCCTTTGTCATTCCACATATATAAAAAACCTCAACAGTTGTTGGTCCACTGTTGTTCTAGTCAGGAAAATGCCATCCAAGAGTCATGTGTCTATTAAGAAATGTCTCAGTGGAAAACACAGGAGGCTCTTTGAAAAACTATAGATCATGCTGAAATCCCAAATTGAGTTGGACATTTATTTGTTCATATAGAATAATGGATCAAGAGTACCACTATGAGAAGGTTGCACCACTGTGATTGACAATTACTGGAAAATGGACTGCATGGAGAATAAAGGAACTTCATGCAGTGTTCTATATCTTTATTTTATGCTGCACTGGCAGAAGGTACATTCTGTCTGTATAGAAACTGTGACTGTCTGATACGGTTTGGAGGAAGGTGATTGTTATGCACCATTTTTGATCGTAGAAGGAGTTTGACAACTGTAGGTTGCTGGGTTTGATTCTGTACTGGTGCATTTGATGAGCACAAATTGAACATCTACACATTCTCTTTAAAGATGATAAATAACAGACTTCATGCAGATTCAGTTATTTTTGTCCAGCTTGACTCAGTGCTACAAATCTGCTACCCCAGCAGGGATGCTGCTTTTATGATGTATTTGAAATAGCAGTGCTGCTAATGATGTGGTTAAAATGGCCATCTGCATGAAAACAGAGGATGACAGCTTGGGGTGTCTGACATAAGGGTACAGCTTGTAAGCAGTGGAATAACTTAAAGCAGTTTTTCTTCTGTATCCCGTCGTGGTGCTGCGGTAGCGTTGTCACCTCACAGACGTTGACCGTTCGATCCTCAGAGCGTCTTCTGTGTGGCAACATGCATGAACGGCTGTTCCTTCGTTGAAGGTTGTGCGTTAGGCCCGGCAAGCCAGCACGTAAAACTCTACTGATAATCATTAGCGGACCGGAGTTTCTGCTGTGGCGACCCCTAACCGGGAAAAGCCGAAAGACACAAACATCCCTGCTGCCTGATGACCATTTGCCTGTTTGTCAGTCAGTTGTCCTGTTTGTTCTGCATCGCTGCTGGTGACAGCCAGCTGAGAAGAGCCATCATTTTAGGCAGCCATCAGGAGCAGTTCGGATAGTTTATTTTTTGGATGCCGTCCTATGCCTGACTGCCCCCTGCACACTCCCAGCAAGGTACCTGTGAGGGGACTTGCAGGAGACTGCAGCAAAGGGTGTTTCCTCTCTGGGAGCCCTCTCCCTCCCCTTGAAGCACAAATTGTGGTTTCCCTGGGGAAATATTTCCCAATTACCATGTTTAATTGGGAGCTATAGCAACAGAATGAACTACTTTTCCAAATTTAGTTTGTCTACTTGAGAATTGGATACATTTATTATTTCCATCAGTGAAGACTACTACAACTGTTTGTTTTTTTTAAATCTAAGGGTCCTTCTTTTTTACATATGTTCTGTGCCTTTTTTGTAAGTGTGACTGCAGTGCTTGAGGCTAGCAGTTTCTGCAGCTCATTGCTACCAATTAAGACATTGCACTTACAAAGAACACTAACAGAAGGCTGATTCATCTGCCTTACATTGTTGCTTTCTGTAGGCTGAATGTAATCAGTAGTGTGCATTCCACTGTTTACAGTTTTCATGCATGTTAACATTACTAATAAAGCATCTAGCTATATATTGTTTTTTATATATTTGTCTATACGTGACCTTTCCTTGTTGCTAAAACTTGACGCAGACTTTACCATAAGATAAACTTTTCAATTTTAAGCATAGTGTCATTGCATAACAAACTCTACCAGTGCAAAAAAAACAATTGTGTCCTCAGGGTCAGATGTTCTTCATCACACATTGCTGCAGTCCTAACACTTGGGTAGTCCGCCGTCCCTCATTCGGCCCGAATATCAGAGCATAAGGCTGACGTCGGTCAGGGCGCATTTGACTGACATCAGAACGTCAGGGTACAAATGCGCATGACCGACGTCATATCCTCAGTCTTTTTTGCCGCATGGTCCGATGCAGAAGCAGTGTTGCAAGTGCCGTTCGGCGTTCTGAAATTTTTCGAATTCGGAGTTTCAGACCGAAGTCAGAGTTGGTTGAGTACCCCGTTGGGGAATATTTTGGTTTTTTCTTGCCTCAGTGGTTTACCGGATGTCAGAAAAAGTGAATAACTGTATTTCTTGTGGGAAACAGATACCGCATAGGGATTACCATAATTTGTGTATACCTTGTTTAGGACCTGAGCACGACGTTGTTGGATGCTGCTTTTGTGCTAGGTTTAATAAGCGCACTATAAAGCGGAGGTTGGATTGTGCAAGGTTGGTCTTTGGGAAGCGGTGCAATTACAAAATGCCGTCGGATGCTCCGACGCCGGCTTCCTTAAAGAAGCGCAAAGACAAGGCAGTTAAACCTAGGTTAGAGGAGTCGTCCGAACCGGACGTCAGTTCTTTAGAGGTGTCAGTGGAACCGGTGGTTCCGACGGAGGCCTCTCTGGAGACCCAGGGAGAAACTTTGATTTTACATGATGTGGCCTCCCAGGAGGCAGGGCAGGCTGTAGGGGCTTCTCAAGTAACTGTACTCCCCTCCTTTCCTAAGGGGTCTAGGCCCTCTCTTTCTGCTTCCAAGGCTTCGCCTAGAGGCAGGTCTAGTTTAGCTTCTGTGGGTGTCACTCCCAGTTCTTCAGGTGCTGTGCTCAAGAAGCACATGCTCAAAATGGCGGAGGATTTAATTACTTTAATTAGAGGCTCTATGCCCCCTCCTGATAAGAGGCCTAGGATGGAACCTGTGTTGGGGGATTATGAGCAGGCTTCGGATGTGTCTGAGTCTTCGGCTGAAGACTTGCAGGAGTATTCTCATTATTCTGATTCTGATGTGGATGATTCTACTCCTTCTGCTTCTCCTCCTGAGGATTTTTCTTTTTCAGAGACCCTTCACTCCATGAGAGAGCATTTCAAATGGGAAGGTCAGGATTTCTCTGATTCCAGGAAAAGGCTTAGGGAATTTTTGTTTTTACCCCAGCATAGGCCTTTAGCTATACCTCCTGTTCTGAATGTGGTGGAAGATGTGTTTGCAGAGGCTTCTCTTAATCCTGATTCTTTGCCTCCTGCTCCTGTTAAACCGGATAGGTATTACAGGGTGCCTGAAGCTCATAAGTTTCTTTTTAAGAGTCCTAGGGCAGACCCAGAAACTGTTAGCCAGGGGCCTAAGGGTGTTAAGGCTTCTGTTGTCAAGAATCCGGTTCCTGCAGATAAAGAGGCCAGGGCCTTGGATAGATGGGGAAAGAAAGTTTATACTTCTTCCACTCTAGCCATGAGAGCTTTGAATTGCCAGTTTCACATGTTGAAATATCAAAATTATCTCCTTTCTCAGTTGAAATCTAAGGTTGCTGCTCTGGCGGAAGGTATTGACTGTAAAGAGTTACAGGATTTAGTGCATGTTTCTGAACAGGTGGGTAAGCATTCTTTACAATGTGGTTTTGATGCTGTACAGGCCTGCGTCTAGGGTGGCTGCCACTGGGTCAGTTCTTCGCAGGCATGCCTGGCTGAGGGATCAAAATTTATCTGACCATGTTAAAACTAGGATTTTGGATGCCCCTTTACAATCTGATGTCTTGTTTGGTTCTCCTGTTGAGGCAGTTTTAAAGAAAATGGAAGACAAGGCTAAGTCTATGCAGACTGTTAAAGATTTTTTGCAGGTTCAGCCTCCAAAGTTTAGTAGAAATTGGCCTACTAAAGGGTGGACGTATCCTTCTTATGATTCCCAGTCTAGGGGTAGATCTAGACGTGGCAGGGGCAGAGGTCAGGGCTCTTTCAGGCCCAGAACAGGGAATTCTCCTGCACAGTCTTCGAGTGAGGGCAGGGGTCAGTCCTTTCGTAAACAGACCCAATGACCTACCTTTTCAGCTGCCAGAACCTTCTCGCCTGGCAGCACCTTTGGGAGGAAGGTTGGCACTTTTCAAAGAAAATTGGAGTTTGATTACCCAAGACAAATGGGTACTGGATATCATACATCACGGTTACAGGTTTTATTTCCATACCTTGCCTCCTTTCAAAGGCATGCCAGACATTCCTCCTCAACAAAGAATAGAGGCTCACAAGCAAATTTCACTGCTACTCCAAATAGGGGCCATACAGCCGGTTCCTCTGCCAGAAAGGGGCCTAGGATTTTATTCTCCCCTGTTCCTAGTCCCAAAGAAGGGGAACACGTGGCGACCAATTTTGGATTTGTCTATCCTCAACACTTATCTGGACATTCCCAAGTTCAAAATGTTGACGTTGCAGCAGCTTCTTCCTCTGCTGGGCAAAGATCATTGGATGGTAACTTTGGATCTCAAGGAGGCTTACCTTCATGTTCCTATCAGACTAAGTTGCAGGAAGTATCTGCGTTTTCGAGCTGGGACTTCTCACTATCAGTTCTCTGCATTGCCCTTTGGCTTATCTACTGCGCCCAGAGTGTTCACGAAAGTTCTGGCTCCAGTGATAGCTTTCTTCAGGCTAAAAGGAATTCAGATCTATCCTTATTTGGACGACTGCCTGATTCTGGCTCAAGGAAGGGAAGAGCTTCTTTATCATTTGGAATATGTGATAGCAGTGCTAAGATGCCTGGGGTATTCTGTGAACGAAATAAAGTCCAGTCTAGTACCCTCTCAAGACATGTGCTTTCTGGGTGTAAGACTGAATACAGCATCCCAGATGGCCTTTTTAACCCCGGACAAACAAAAGAGTCTATCCCTTTACTTCCAACAGCTATCTCATCAGTCCGGGCTGACTGCAAGGACAGTCCTTCAAGCCTTAGGGTTCATGGCATCTTGTATTCTGGTGCTTCCCAATGCCAAACTGCATATGAGGAAGCTACAGTGGTATCTCAAAAATGTATGGACACAGCACTGCCAGGATCTGGACACTGTCATTCAAATAATACCTTGCATTCAAAAGGAATTTTTGTGGTGGGCTCAGGAATGTCACCTAAACAAGGGACTCTCTGTGACCCGGCCAGAGGCGAGTCAGATTTTAACGACAGATGCCTCAGACATAGCTTGGGAGCTCATCTAAATGGAAAGTGGATACAAGACAAGTGGCCTGCCAGACTACAACATCTACATATCAACATGAAGGAGATGTTAGCAGTCCAGTTTGCATTAATAGCTTTCAAGGATTTACTTCTTCCAGGGCAGGTGTTGATTCTAACAGACAACACAACTGTCATGTGGTACATCAACAAGCAAGGGGAACACATTCTTATCCTCTATGCAGGCAAGCAATGATTTTGTGGGAGACTGCTCTCAGTTTACAATTAAGTCTTCAGGCAAGGTTTCTGCCGGGAGCACAGAACTCCTTAGCAGATGTGTTAAGCAGACAAATCATGGATCCCCACGAGTGGAAACTGGATCTTCATGTATTTCAGCAATTGACAGTGTCCTGGGAACTCCAGACATAGATCTGTTCGCTTCTCCACTAAACAACCAGCTGCCAAAGTTTTGCACAAAGCGGTTTCATCACACAGCTTGGAAAGTGGATGCTCTGTCTTTCAGTTGGAAAAATCTTCATGTGTATGCCTTTCCTCCTCTGCCTCTCCTCCCAAAGGTACTTCTGAAGGTCAGACAGGACAAGCCAAGGATGATTTTGATAGCTCCAGATTGGCCTCGACAGCACTGGTATCCACTACTGAGAAGTCTAGTACGGAAGCCTCCATGGCCTTTGCCTTTGATTCCACATCTGTTGTCCCAGGAGGACAGTCATTTGCTCAATGTCAAACTTCACTCTCTTCATCTAACAGCATGGCATATTCTGTTTTAAACCATAGAGGGTCTCAACTTCCACAACAAGTTTTGAATGTGATTTTGGAAGCCAGAAGGCCTAGTACAAGGAAAGTGTACGTAGATAAATGGAAGAGATTTTTATTTTGGAGTGCAGCTAAGGATTTGGATGTTTCTGAGCCTGACTTAAGTGTGGCTCTTCAATATCTTACTGAGTTATTGGACAAAGGTTTGTCCTTCTCTTCTATTAAAATTCATGCTGCAGCAATTTCGGCTCACTACGATTGTGACCCACCATTGTTTTCTCACCCTTTATTCCAGCAATTTCTCAGAGGGGCAAAGAATTTAAGACCCCCACGAAGAGCTCCTACTCCTGCTTGGGATCTCAATTTTGTGTTGGAGAAACTCACTCTACAACCTTTTGAGCCTGCAGCTACTGCTGAGTTGAAATATTTGTCATGGAAGACTGCTTTTTTGTTGGCCATTACTTCTGCAAGAAGGGTTTCTGAATTACAGGCCCTTATGGCAGTTGAGCCTTTCTTAATTTTTCACAAGGATAGGGTATCTTTACGTACCAATCCCTCCTTTATGCCTAAAGTGGTTTCTAGTGTGGCTTTAAACCAAACTATTCATTTGCCTACTTTTTATGCAAATCCCCAAACTAAAGGGGAAAAGATTTTGCACACCTTGGATGTTCACAGGCAGTTGCGATATTATTTGGACAGAACTAAAGGGTTCAGACAATCTCAGCAGTTATTAGTTTCTTTTGCTTTGTGCTCTCAGGGCAAGCCTGTGTCAAAACAAACTATTTCTAAGTGGATTGGATTTTGCATTGCTTTCTGTTATTCCCATCATGGCAAAGAGATTCCAGCTGGGATTAGACCTCATTACACTAGGGCTACTGCCACTTCAACAGCTTTTGTGAGGGGGGGTGGCTACTAAGGATATTTTGGAGGCAGCCACTTGGAGTTCGGTGCATACCTTCTCTAAGCATTACCACCTTCCCTTGTACTCTAAATCTAGGGCTGGTTTTGCTACTGCTGTGTTGCAGGGCATTTTGGCAGCTCCTGCTTCATTATAGTTTAGCCATCCTCCCTTACCTCTGCTTTGGGATTCTACCCAAGTGCTAGGACTGCAGCAATGTGAGATGAAGAACATAGTACAGTTTTGTACCTACCATAAATGTAGATGTTCGAAGATCCACATTGCTGCAGTCCAATTTACCCTCCCTCCTTCCCCTCTGTTGTTTGAGGTGGTTGTGTGGGTTGGGTTATCCATCTGGGGTAAACTGCATTTGGTATATTGCATTTTGTATATATTGTATATATTATACATATTTTTGGTGTTAGACTAGCTATTTGTTTAGTTGTGGTCTTTGGGTTTGGACCTTTCTTTTTAGGGTCTTCTGACATCTGGGGCAAGAAAAGACTGAGGATATGACGTCGGTCATGCGCATTTGTACCCTGACGTTCTGATGTCAGTCAAATGCGCCCTGACCGACGTCAGCCTTATGCTCTGATATTCGGGCCGAATGAGGGACGGCGGACTACCCAAGTGTTAGGACTGCAGCAATGTGGATCTTCGAACATCTACATTTATGGTAGGTACAAAACTGTACTTTTGTAACAAGTAGCAGGCGAAGGTCTTCTTTTAAATTTCAGTGGCTAACATTCTTGTAATTTTGGTTTTATATATTTATTTGTCATTTGTTTACTGGGAAGGTCCGACTTAGAATGAAGCCAGTTTTCAGAGGACGCCCAGGGAGAAAAGTTCCAGACGCAAGTCTTTGTAATGTGGGAGGAAACCCACACAAACTCGGGGAGGGCATGCAGACGCCACACACAAGGCACCCTATATGAGAATCAAACTGGAGAACCTCTTGCTGTGAGATGACAACACAACCACTGCGCCATCTAATAGTAATATTAATTTTAATGTTGATTTAATATTAATTGTAGTTTGACCCCCCCCCCCCTTTACAGGATTTAACCATAGGTTCGTAGGTGTGTACTAGGCTAATGGCCATGGGGCCTTTACAAGCCTAGCCATAGGATTACCCTGGTGTAGTGCCACCCATAATTTCATTGCATTTTTTTAACCCCATAATTGATGTCTTACTGTTTTGTTAGGAGGAAATCTCCAGCTGTGTAAATCTCAGCGGTAACCCCAGCTCAAGCAAGCAAAATGTTTTTTAACTCTATTTTCAGTCCATTTCATGATCACGAAAATCTTTTTAAATCGTCTCCAGTTAACTTGTGCAAATTAAAAAAAATAATTTACCAAACCTAAATTCTCTTTTCACATCCTATTTGTCAAAAACCTAAAATCTTAACACTCTTGTACACGTGTGTGTGTGTGTGTGTGTGTGTGTGTGTGTGTGTGTGTGTGTGTGTGTGTGTGTATAAAAAACATACACACAGATGAAGGTAGAAAAAACTGTATAAAGGATCTTTGCTGTTTAGTCCCACAAGAGAGGATAATATGAAGCATCTTTGGACTGTGTTGAAATTTTTTGATATAGACTATCAACCAACTACCTTTTTATATTTCTTATGGAAGATATGCAGGCTTCCTGAGTTTTTTCTAGAATATCTTCTCTCTTGCTGCAGTTCAAGGCACAAATTTCCTATGCATCAGGATGTCAACTTCTGACCAATAGGGCCATAGAACTCCTTTTATACATACAATTTTAGGATTAATTGTTCATAATCTGCAGTTCCTTTGGGGAGCCAGGTAGTACAGAAATGTGTCTGTCTTCAAGAAATAGTAAAATTTATACTGTTTACAAGAACATTTCATTTGCAGTGTTGCTTCAGTTTACAACAATTTGAAGCTTCTTCATAATGTGATGACAGCCACATTCTTAAAGAATGGGTGTGTGAGATATGCATTTATAATACAAGAGTACAGCATGTTTGGTCATGGGTTTTTTAATAATTTTTTTTTTTTTTGGTCAGTATGCTCTGGTTTGTCAAATGTTTAAATGGTCGATGTTTGTTTAGATCATTGTGTATAAATTAAATGGGAGTGGTAGTAATGCCAAAACTTTCGTCTCACAAACGTTTTTGCTTTGCATCTGTCTGGTTGTGTGCAGTTGATTAGATGTTAGAGCAACCTTAATTAAAGTGTGTGTGTGTGTGTGTGTGTGTGTGTGTGTGTGTGTGTGTGTGTGTGTGTGTGTGTGTGTGTGTGTGTGTATATGTATAAAGTGCATGTGTACAGATAAACTGGTCTGCATGTTTGTATGTAACACAAGCATGCACAGTGTGCATTTGTATTTTGTGTTCATAAATGTATGGAATACCAATGAAAAAAGAATCACAAACGCCTTTTACTCCTTAGCCATCAAAACGTTGCAAAATCTGAAAACCAGGTCATCACAGTTAATGCATTAGAACCAAGTAATTTAGTCACTCTGTGACATCTGTTGTGCAAATTTAAAAAAATAATTTACCAAAACTAAATTCGCTTTTCACATCCTGTTTGTCAAAAACCTAAAATCTTAACACTCTTGTATTGAGATCTGTGTCCTGTGTTGATCGCACAACTGTGTCCAATGTGAAATTACCACTGTAGTGCTATAGTTAGTGAAGTTACTACTTTACACAAAATGGTGAAACCATACATTATTGGAAAAAACTGTCAACTATTTGTGTACATATTGTGTATAAACAGTGGCTATAAAAAGTGTACACTCCTCTGTTAAAATGCCAGGTTTTTGTTATATAAAAAATGAGGCCACAATAAATCATTTCAAAACGTTTCTCACCTTTAATGTGACCTGTAACCTGTACAAATTAATTAAAAAAATCTGTTAGGGGAAAAATGTAAAAAGTTAAAAAACATAACAATAAGCTAGTTGCACAAGTGTGCACACCCATAAACCTAATACTTTGTTGAAGCACCTTTTGATTTAATTACAGCATTTAGTCTTTTTGGGTACACACCTGCCCTCAATTAAAGAGACTCTGACACCAAGTAAACTTCAGCTGTCCTAGTAGAATTTTCCTGACATTTATTGATTTGTTTCCTGCAGCAAAAGTCATGGTTTGCAGAGAGCTTACAAACCATCAAAGGGATCTCATTGTTGAAAGGTGTCCGTCGGGAGAAGGGTACAAAAAAATTTTCACAGCATTGGATATACCATGGAAGACTAAAGACAGTCATCCAAAAAGTGGGGAAATTATGGGACAACCGTGACTTTGCAAAGAACTGGACGTCCCCCCAAAATTGATGAAAAGACTAGATGAAAACTGGTCAGGGAGGCTGCCAAGAGACCTAAGGAGCTGCAGGATTTTTTGGCAAGTACTGGTTGTGTACTACATGTGAGAACAGTCTCCCGTATTCTCCGTATGTCTGGAATATGGGGAGGGTTGCAAGACGGAAGCCTTTTCTTACTCAGAAAAACATCCAGGCCCGGCTAAAATTTGCAAAACAATACATCATGTCTCCAAAAAGCATGTGGGAAAATGTGTTATGGTCTGAGACCAAAGTTGAACTTTCTGGCCACAATTCCAAAAGGTACGTGTGGTGCAAAAACAACACTTCGCATCACCAAAAGAACACCATCCCATCGGTGAAGCATGGTGGTGACAGTATTGTGCTTTGGGATTGCTTTTCAGCTGGAACTGGTGCTTTAGACAAGGTGGGGGGAATTATGAACAGTTCCAAATACCAGTCACTTTTGGCCCAAAACCTTCAGCCGTCTGCTAGAAAGCTGAAGATGAAGAGGAATTTCACCTTTCAATACAGCAGTGACCCCAAGCATACATTCAAATCAACAAAAGAATGGCTTCACCTGAAGAAAATAAGTTATGAAATGGCCCAGCTAGAGTCCAGACCTAAATCCAATAGAAAATTTGTGGGGTGACCTGAAGAGGACTGTGCACAAGAGATGCCCTCGCAGACAGATTTGGAGCACTTCTGCAAGGAAGAGTGGGTAAATATTCACAAGTCAAGATGTGCCATGCTGCTAGACTCCTACCCAAGAAGACTGAATGTTGTAATTAAATCAAAAGGTGCTTCAACAAAGTATTAGTTTAAGGGTGCGCAAACTTGTGCAACCAGCTTATTGTGTGTTTTTTATATTTTTTCCCATAACAGATTTGTTTGCTTTTCAATTGAATTGTACACGTTATAGGTCACATTAAAGGTGGGAAAAGTTTTGAAATTATTTATTGTGGTCTTGGTTTGTTTATATCACAAAAACCTGGCATTTTAACAGGGGTGTGTGCACTTTTTATATACACTGTATATCTGTGTGTATTTATATTTCTGTTAGATATGTTTTGCATGCCGTACAAAGTTTATATTGGGTTTTACTTCAGAGTTCATTTGAACCATTAAGATTTGCATGTTGTTGACGCCTCACACTAGATTTATTGCAGTAAGACAATGGACACAGTACACTTTAAAAAAAAAAAAAAAAGGTAAATGGTAGTAATGATGTTACTATAGGTCACATTGGTTTGAATCCAAATCTGAAGTTTTTTTTTTTTTAAGGTGGGGGTGGTTCGGCTGCAAAAGTTATGTCTCATGTGCTGAACCAATCACTTTATTCTCATAAAGGTGTTTCCTTTTGAATTGTATGAATTTTTTCTTTTTCATTTGTATAGTATTTTACATCTGCTTACAGCTCCTCTTTCTCCAAAATTAGCATTTGGGTTTTGATTTTCTTCTAGAATAAGTACTTAATAGATATTTGGTTGTAATGTGAGTCTTGCTTTTGTTGCATTGTTCAGGATATCTTGGTTTAAAAAAAATAGCATTTAACATGTAAACACACACATGCACAGTATGTTTTGAAATCTGGCATGCTTTTTGTTCTGTTGTATTTTTTAATTTAATTTGCACTGAAAATACTAATGAGTATTCATTATGCCCTAACCTTTTGCCCTGTCTTTACATATAGCTGCCACAATTGTGCTTACCCTTCCTTGTGGAATGTAAGTGACGTTTGTGGTACATACTGCTGGTGTAGTAAACTGTTCACTTTGAACATCTAAACCAGACCTTCCTAGGAGAGGGGAGAAAAAGGAGGTTATTTTGCGTTTGATAGTGGATGAAGCAGTTAAATAAAATGCTAGGTAGCCAGTAGGTTAGCCTGTGGTAGCCAGTAGGTTAGCCTGCGTTGAGAGCCCGATCTCAGGTTTGTATTGCATCCTTTTTTATGCATTCTTGAATAGTTTCACTGTTTTTGAATGTAGTACTCTTATCCTGCTGCTTCTTTTTCACTTTGATTTTTAACGTTGTGGATCCCTTCTTCCTCTTGTTCATCTTGTACTATGCAATTTGTTAAATGTTTCTACTGGACTTTGAATCATTTTTGTTGCGTGAACATTTGTCATGTTCACTTTTTTTCTTCTCTTGTAATGTATGAATTAAAGATGTTTTAGGCTTTCAGCAAGTTCAGTGTACAGACCTGTAGTAGGAGCCTCTGGCCTGAATAGCTCCCATACTGTGTCCTTGATAGGATGCTATGAATTGTCTTTTTTGAGTACAATTTTTTCTTGCTTACTTTTAAACTCTATATGTGTACGCTAGTCCTTCTTACCCTTTTTATTCCCTTATCACTTTTTGGGCTATATAGTGTCCTATTGTTTGTTTTCTGCAAAATTTGCACATCTTCTACTGTTTTCCTTTCTTCTTCATCTTCTTCCTCTTCCTGTTCCACTTCTTCTTCCTCTTCTTCTTCTCCTCCTCGTCAGGGGTTGCCACAGCAGATCAACTGTTTCCATTTCTTCCTGTCCTCTGCATCTTGCTTTCACACCTACCACCTGCATGTCCTCTCTCACCACATCCATAAACCTTATCTTAGGCCTTCCTCTTTTCCTGTTACCTGGCAGCTTCATCCTTAGCATCTTTTTACCAGTATACTGTGCGTCCCTCCTCAGCACATGTCCAAACCAGCGTAATCTTGCCTCTCTGGCTTTGTCTCCAAACCTTCCAACCTGGACTGACCTTCTAATGTACTTATTCCTAATCCTGTCCACCCTCGTCACACCCAGTGCAAATCTTAACATCTTCAACTCTGCCACGTCAAGCTCTGACTCCTGCCTTTTTGTCAGTGCCACAGTCTCCAACCCATATAACATAGCTGGTCTAACTACCCTCTTGTAGACCTTTCCTTTCACTCTTACTGGTACTCTTCTGTCACAAATCATTCCTGACACTCTCTTCTCTACCCACTCCATCCTACCTGTACTCTCTTCTTCACCTCTCTTCCACACTCACCATTACTCTGCACTGTTGATCCCAAGTATTTAAACTCATCCACCTTCGCCACCTCTACTCCTTGCATCCTCACCATTCCTCTGTCCTCCGTGTCATTCACACACATATGTTCTGTCTTAGTCTTGCTGACCTTCATTCCTCTTCTCTCTAGAGCATATCTCCATCTCTCCAGGGTCTCCTCCACCTGTTCCCTGCTCTCTCACTACAGATTACAATGTCATCTGCAAACATCATAGTCCATGGGGACTCCTGTCTGATCTCATCTGTCAACCTGTCCATCACCATTGCAAATAAGAAAGGGCTCAGAGCTCATTCTTGATGCAATCCCACCTCCACCTTAACCGCATCCGTCATTCCCACCGCAGACCTCACTGCTGTCACACTACCCTCGTACATATGCTGTACCACTCTTACTTACTTCTCTGACACTTCTTGACTTCAGCATACAATACCACAACTCCTCTCTAGGCACCCTGTCATATGCTTTCTCTAAGTCTACAAAAACACAATGCAACTCCTCCTGACCTTCTCTGTAATTCTCCATCAACACTCTGAGTAAACATCGCATCTGTAGTGCTCTTTCCCGGCATGAAACCATACTGCTGATCACTAATAATCACGTCCCTTCTTAACCTAGCTTCCACTACTCTTTCCCATAACTTCTTCCTGTGACTGATCCATTTAATCCCTCTGTAAATACTACAGCTCTGCACATTACTCTTATTCTTAAAGTCGGTACCAAAACACTTTTTCTCCATTCCTCAGGCATCCTCTCACTTTCCAAAATTTCATTAAACAATCTGGTTAAAAACTGCACTGCCATTTCCCCTAAACACCTCCATGCTTCCACAGGTATGTCATCTCGACCGACAGCCTTTCCATTATTCATCCTCTTCATAGCTATCCTTACTTCCTCCTTGCTAATCCATTGCACTTTATGATTCACTATCCTCACATCATCCAACCTTCTCTCCCTCGCATTCTTTTCATTCATTTGCTTTCAGAGAT
This sequence comes from Protopterus annectens, assembly GCF_019279795.1. Taxonomy (NCBI): domain Eukaryota; kingdom Metazoa; phylum Chordata; order Ceratodontiformes; family Protopteridae; genus Protopterus; species Protopterus annectens. Next base: position 1,059,062,125 of record NC_056746.1, on the reverse strand, counting down.
ATTTGCTTTAAATACTCCCCCTGCCATCCTTCAAAACCATTCTGAAAGATTTCTTAGCCAAAAGTTGGCCCTGTTATCACTCAAAACCAGGATAAAGTGCATCCCTTAATGTGAAAAATACTTACTCGTATCTTAAATCTTACTCTTACTTCTATACATTTCTCTCCCCTGGCTTTCTGTCCAAGTGTACAATAAGCCTGTTTTTCTGTCACTTGGTTTTGCAATTCCTGTTTTGTACTATATTAACTTACCTTTAATTTCTCTCTCAACTGACTAAATTTCTCTGTGAAGCCATTGCATATAATACCTTGTATCTGTTGTTAACCACTGTTTTTCATATTGTCTAATTTGGTATAATTATTTATATTATAGTTGTTTTTTGTATAACTTTTAAAGAATTGTAAAATTATTATTCTTAATGTTTTGAAATACTTTGGAGCTTATCTAGCTGCTGTTCCACTGAAAATGGGCTCCTACGCAGTTAGACTTTCCTGATAATCAAATGTCAATAAATAATGAATTAACACCTTGGTACCTTGCTAGTTTCCTCCTGTGAATGCTAGTCCTCTCTTGCATGTTGTCTATACCCCCTACTTGCAGAAATCCCTATTGGTAAAATTTTCTTTTTCTATTCAAATGTTGGCTTGCTTCTTGGAGTACTAAGAATTACAGTATTCTGAACGGTTGTTCTTAAGGACTTGCATCAGTATTCCCTTTAACCTATATTGTGCCTGTTTAAGGAAGAGCTTCTTTTATTAGAGCTTAAACAAAGTGGGTAATATAGAGTCTGAATCAGAGGGGTTGTAAGGGCTTGTACAAATTGCAAAATGAGAACGAGAAGTAAAAATGCCATAGCAGTATGTGTAGCTAGTAAGATTTTCAAAGTGCTTTTTGTTGTTACTAACAGTAATTTTTCTTTATTTAGTTGGATTTGAAGATTATGGGTCAGAATGTGATGGGATAAGAATAACTGCATTTTTGGATGTAGCCGGTCAAGATAACCTGACTCCACTAGCTCGACTGGAAAAATATGCTTTCAGTGAAAATCTTTTCAACAGGTATGGTGATGAATGTGGAAAACCAGCAAAAATCAGAACAACTATTAAAAAGCTTTGACAACTTTCCTTGGAGGTTGTGCCCTGTCCTCCCTTTAAAAGAAAGAATATTTGTAATGCAGCAGATAAGTAATGCATACTCTTTGTGGAACGTTTGGATTCTTAAGTTGCTTCCCACTTGCTGTCATGGTAGCACATACTGTCAAGCAGCAGGCATCAAAGTAATTGATTATAAATTGTACCGATGGGTAAAGCTACCACTTAACTACATCAATTTAAATTAGGAGCTTAGAAACTTTTCTTAACTCGGGTGATTGTATTTATTTTATTCATTTGAATTAAATTCGTCTGATTAAGTCGAAGCATCCTAGATTACTGGAATGTGACACTTATTGTGAACTACATGGTCTGTGAAATATTCTGTTTTGAGTGACTTGGTATGTAATCCAGTCAGTTTCAGTATAACATTCTGCTTAATGATCTCTAATTTGTTGGACAGGAGAAAAACGTGTGCAATATTATGATAGCTTTTGGTGCCATAATTCAGTCTTTTTTGAAGAGCTTAAATAAAATGTACTGTTGTTAGCTTTGTGTTGTGGAATGAATAATGCTTTCCTTGGGTCATCCTTTTTATCTGCTTATGCTTGGGAGTACATAAAGCAAAGATCCCTGCTTATACTGACTGTTTCTAGCTTGTTTTTATTTTCCTGAAGAACACAGCAAATCTTTCCTTGTGTCTGGGTTCTGGGACTGACATATTTGTTATCTGTACAAAAATATGCAAGTCCTAAACTGCTTACTTACACAAAAGTATGCACTATTGGAAGAGGGTTAATTCTGTGTGACACTGATTATCTGTTTAGATGTTTGCCTTCTGCTAATGCTGCAACATTTGTAAATTGTGCCTGAGAGTTGAGCCCTGCATTTTAACAATTTGTTTGACTAATTTATTTGCAAGTGTTTTTTTTTTTTTTTTCCTGTTGCAACTTGAAATCATTGGTCATCCCTCTGTCAGCCATGTCCATCTGGGCCCTTGTCCTGGGCATTTCTCAGTTTGAGAGCTGGTGGGAAGGCCATCTTGCAGGCAGTCTCAGCAGTAGCTTGTGCTCTTTTTGGCATTGCAGCAGTGAGAATGTCTGTCTTTTTATTAGGCCTACCCCTTTCCATGGTTGGGTGGGGGTGGGGCCTCTTGGCACACATTGTCATGGGATGCACAGTACCCTTCCTGATAAGGATGTACCCTTCCATGCACTCTCAGAGCTGTCATAAAAAGAGGCTTGTTGACTGAATGCCTGCCCTGACAATGCCTTCTCCAGCTACAGCACTCCTCCAACGTATTGTGGCATTGTGGACACTGTCGGACCTCCCCACATGAGGGACATGTATGCCCATTCTCCTTAACATTTTCCAAAAAAACACCCATACACTAAAATATATTTGGTTGCCTGGGCCATAGTCTGGGCTTTGTTCCTGTATACCACTAGAACTGATGTTTTATACCATTTTTTAATCGGATAATCAGATGTGGGGTCTTCTTGTTTAGATTATATTGTTTCTTAAGTTGTCTTTTTATAGTTCAGCTGTACTATATTTTTAGGGTACGTGTTAAATTACAGAGTTTGGCAATATGTAGCGTAAAGGATGCTTAGTCTTGTAGGATAATGTCTAGAGATTGTACACTAAGCGCTGAGGAAAAGCGGCAGCTTGTTTGTGAGCAGTGTGAACTAAGTGTAGTCAGAAATGGCTACAGTGAGTAGACAACACTCTAGATAAATTTTCATAACAAACTTTTACTAGAAAGATCTGCAAGAAGCATATTATGTAATGCATATCACATTAAGGTTAATTGCCATTTAAAGTGATACATATTGTACAAAATTTAGTCTGGTTTAAGAATTTTAATTGTGTATGCTATGGCCTTTTATTCGGAAAATTAGCTTTACATTAAGCAGTGTATGACACTATGAAACATGACATGGTATGAAATGGCTCAGTGAAATATAAAACAAGTCTAAGAATCTTGCATATGTACGTTAAATGGTAGTGGTGCTAGGGTCTGGCTAACCGTGGGTGCCATCACATTCTTGGAAGATGAAGCATCTGTCCTAGTAGTATAAATTAGAATGGCTCTGTAGTTGTAACAGGTATGTAAACTCTTACTCAAAAGTGGGGAATTTTATTTTTGTAGGCTCTTAAATACTTTTATATAAGAATATCCTATGTTTATTCGGATAAATTATAAAAATCTATGTGTTCTCTTAAAACTGGTTTAATTTTTTGATCCAGGTGCCAGATGATGGCAACAGATTTTTTGATGATATGTTATCCTTTCACTTTGACTGATGGGATTGTCTACCTCATGGTGAATCTGACAGGGCAATTTGTTTATTCCCAGAGCTTACTTGCACCCGAATTCACTCGCACCCTTCAGATCTCATTTGCCACCTTTTAGCTTTAGACTGTCTTTTTATTACTTTTTTCAATAATTTTCTAGTTTTTTTTTTAATCTGACTGTAGCAGGGTAACTTGTTGCCATTGTTCATCTGCATTTTAAAAACAGTTTTTATGTATTCTCTTCCCTGTCTCAGTAGTCCACCCTATTGGCTCCTTTTTTGTGGTATAGCATATTAAATTGGGTCTACCTTTAATAACTAAAAGGCCACCTACCCAAAACTGAATTTACCAAGATGACAACACCAAACTGTCATTTTACCAAATGATCACACTACCGAACATTTTAACAGGGAATGTATGCACTTGGCCAACATGGGGAAATGTGCCATTTTCCCCACTGTAGTGCGATCCTGGAGTTGGTGTATTTAGTTTGGAGAGGGTGTGGGAGGCACAGCCTCTGTCCTGAATGGGTTTGACATACTCTGGTATGTTTCTTAGTTCATTGTTAGCCAAGTGCATACTTTTCCCCCATTTAAAAAAAAAAAAAAAATTGGTAGTGTGATCGTTCGGTAATTTAACAGTTTAATGTTGTCATCTTGGAAAATTCAGTTTCAGGTAACTGTTTCTGTTATTAGATGTAGACCCATTAAACCAATAGTCTCTTTTCTGTGCTTCATTAGTGTGGGACTGTTGTCTGCCGTTGCTTCCTGTGGAAATGGATAAGGTTTAATGTTTTAAAAATTGTGTCTATTCCATACACAAAGTTTTGCCTTAAGATATCCCATGACTTGTGTGTCTGGTATGTCTGAGGCTGGAACACTTGCAGACTTGTCTTGTGACACAAGTAAGGTTTTAGGGACTTGCTTGTTAATGGCGAGGAAAAAGAAGTGGGGCTCTTGCCTTTTTATGCTGTACAGAAGAAATGTGGTAAAAGTAATTAGTAAAGAGAATGAGAGAGAAAAATTTTAAAGATTCCTCCTCAAGGCCCCCCTTCCCATTCTAAGGCTCCAAGGACGCCTCCCTTGCAAAACGCTTTGACTGCTGTGGCTTCCTAGGGTCTGACCCTGTCTCCAGTGTTAGTTTTACCCTCCCTTACCAATACCAAGCCTATTTTCATTATTGATCAATCCCTTAGGAGAAAAATCCAGCAGCTGGCCCTCTTGAGTCGGAGATGTCAAATTTAATTGGTTGCCATCTTCCCTATGCTGCTTCCTGCAGGTCTGTCAGGAACATTTCCTACTTTGATGGCCTTTCTCAAGGCCCAGATGTATGGTGGTGTCTTCCCATCCCCTTTCTACGGAAGATTGGCATACCAAAAAAACATTGAGCTCAAACGCTTCTTCCCTGGCATATGTTTTAGTACCAGTAGGTTTCTGAAGTGGCAACTGTGGGGTGTGATCCACTGGTCCAACTTTGCTGCATCCAGCAAACTTGGCACCGATTCTGACAGTGCTGAGCCTCTGGGTCCTTTGCTCTGTCTTTGCTACTGACTGAAGTGCTGTTTTGGGTGTCAGTATCTTTGGCATTTCAGTATCTGGGTCTTCAGCTTTTGAGTTGTCTGATGTGATCTGTATCTGAGCTATCCCCTCTGCTGGCACTGGGGACTCTGTTGTGAGGGCCATCAACCTAGAGAACCTATGCCTAGAGAGAAGACTGCTGGGAGGGAAGTCCTTGGGGCCATTGGGCCCAGGGTTGGACATTTACTTCTTGGAGAAGATCAGCACCCTTTCTTCAACAAAGGCAGGGGTTGCATCCCTGCCTTTGGCTTCACCTATTGATACCGTTCTTTAAATTCTTGGGTGTTCATAATCAAGTCAAGGCTCAGAATAGCACTGAACCCCCCCCCCCCAGCCTGGATTCTTGGCTGGCATAGCACAAGATAAGTTTGGTGAGGAGCTTAATATCCAGAGGCTATACATGTTCTTTCTTGGCAACTCCCAAGCAGTCATCCTTGCCTCTACCAGATGTTCTACCCAGATAAGAGAGAGCAGTATCGCAGGAAGTTATTTACCTACTTCAGAAAAGAGACATCCAGGAGGAAGACACCAGACCAGAGGTGATACTGTGTGTATCCCAGATTAATTTATTTGGAACTAAAAATAAAGGGCCACATGCCCATTTTAGACTTAAGTGGCCTAAGCATTAGGGAAGGTCCCTGATGGTCATTGTGTAAGCAGTCCTTGTCTAGAAGAAGGCATTGGATGTGCTCTGTAGACCTTCAAGATGCTTACCTCCATAAATGATTCAGAAGATATCTTTTTTTTTTTCTAGCTCTGATCCAGTCATTACCCGTTTTAAACCATATTCATAATTCTCACAGCTGTAGTAGCCTTTAGGCAAGGTGTTTTGTATTGCTGAAGACTGTCCCAGTAAAATCTCTTGCTCCATCGCACAATTCCAACTCTGCTGATTCGGTCAGCCCTCTACAGGAGAAAAATCGTGTCTATATAATAGTGTTGAATTTTCAAAACTTTGAATGTTATAATATCGACCCGTTTTTGTCAAACTCAAAATAGCAACGCCACGGAACTTCGAAATCTAGGGTAAGATTTTGGTTGTCCGTTCCATGGCTTCGCTATTTGCTCTGCTGTGGTGGGAAGGTTATGGACCGGGTTAAGGTAAGTATGCAAACGGAGGTTACGGACTGGGTTACGGTAACTGTGGGAACGGATCCGGGGTAAGGTGAGTGTGCGATAGTTAGGGACTTTAGGTTTGGGTTAAGGTAAGTGGATAGGTAGTAGTGTAGGGTTAGAATTATGGTTTTGTTAAGTGTATGTGTATGGTTTATTTATTTTGGTGTGCTTGTGTTGGTGTGCTTGTGTTGTGTGTATGTATTTTGAAACAGCAAATTTTTTTCCTGGGAAAAAATTCACTGTTCTGTATGTTCGATATTTTGTGGTTTAGATATTTTAGGTCCGATGAAATAGTGTTCGCTATTTAAATTGTACGATAGGGTAATATAAACATGAAAAATCAGCAGGCAGTGGAAAATCTTCAGTGCTTTCTTGCTGCTTCTTGAACTGGCTTTGTAAGAGCAGAAAGCTTCTTCAGCTTTCCTTTGGGGAACTATTCCACATACAAATATTTGCTTTTTTGTGTATGTAAAAAACAAAAAAAATGCAGTTATATTTATTTTTAGTGTAACTGTCCCCTTTAAGCCCCCCCTGCATTATTGAAAGTTTCCTGTAAGGGTCTGTTATTTTTAGCTTAGGCTAACTTAACAGCTAATTTTGTGTTGGTGTACTGCTAGTGCTTGTGTTCACTCTGACAAACTTGCCTGCCATTTTTTCTGTTAGACTGAATTTTCTTTATAGTGTACTGCTTATGCATTAGTATTTGGGGACTTTGTGTGTGAAAGTGTAAGTATGCTGCTTGTGGTAACAGTTTGGCAACTACCCTTCAGACTTGTTCCAGCAATTTTTTACGGCATACGAAGCATCCTCCTTTGTCACAGCTTGGATGTTTACCCAGCCCTTACTGATTCTACTTCCATGGTTCCTAAAAAGAAAAGAAAAAAAAACTTGCTAAAGACCTGTTTGACTCCATGCTCTGTTTTCACCTCAGCCAGTGGTGGGTGACTTTGCAGTGGCCAACAGTCATTCCTTAGACCACTCCCTTACTACTTATTTTCTTCTGGTTATATTCCTTTCAGCCACCATGAACAGGGAATCGGACACACCTTCTCTGGCTGTTCCATACCAGGCATTGGAGAACCATTTATTGGGGCAATGAGATATACCGGGGGATACTGCTTGATGTGGCCAGGGGAAGAGACCTCTTGATGAGGATGGTAGTTATACCCCAAGTCTGCCGTCAGAGATACTTGTGAAGAAAAAGTAAAGGGTATAGCTTGCTCATCTGAAGACGTTGAAATTGTTATAAACTGTTTATCATTGTACTCAATATATAGTCCCTATAAATTAGGGCAGTTGAAAAATATGTAGATACAGAGCTTCTTTTCTTGCAGATTCTCAAACCCAAAGCTCCGTTTCAAAGGAAACGTGGTCCTGACCACCTCCTTTGGAGGATTTTTTAAAAATTTTTCAGAGTATAGCAAGGTTGAATGCTTTTAATAGGTACAAATGGATGCTCCTCCTGAACTGAGGATGTGTTACAAGTGGATACGTCTCTTTCTGCATGTATTCCTCCTCTAAGTGCTAGCCTTGGAGGATGTATTTAATTCTGCCCTTAACAACCCACCTTCAGTCCACCCCCAGAAAAGTAAATGGGCTTTATGTAAAGTTTCTCAAACTAACATGCATTTATTTTCTCATCTTGTGATTGACCCTGTAGGCATTTCCACATCTTTTCCAGCAGAAACAGGCTGTTGGTGTCTTCCAGCCCTTCCGTGTGGACAAGGTGGAAACGGTATTGGGCATATTTTGTTAAATAATTTTTATCTTCTACTTTGATGGGGAAGATCTCAGGTCTGTTGTCTCTAACATTTCTGAAGTTTCCAAGCATACCTTAAGAAGTTTGTATGATTGCGCAGATGCTGTATACACTGCTTCTGCTACAGTTTTTAGGAGGTATACCGGGTATGTAATCGAGTTTTCTGATGAGGTAAAGTTTTGTTTAAATTTTTGATTTCTGCTTTAGATAAGGAGGGTTTTACTTGCCCTTTCTGCTACTTGGGTCCTCAGGCAGTTTGATGAAAGAGGAACATTTAAATTTGAGTTTTTAAGATTTTTCAGCCCTTCCCCTAGTCTCCCAGATCCTCTTTCACATCTAATAAAAATAACAAAACAAACTTCTCTGAGGGTAGAGTTTTCCTGCCTTCAGTTTCTGCCTTTCCTTCATTGCCAGGGTCTATCGCTGTGATTATGTCCTATCCTGCCCTTTTGCCAGTGCTGACAGCTTGGCTGCTTGAAACACCAGCTTTCTCCTTGATATTTTCATAGGTGTGTATTAGGCTAATGACCCTGGAGCCTTTATAGGCCTAGCCCATAGAAGTGCCCTGGCATAGTGCTGCCAGATGTTAGTTCCCAGTGCCTCTATCGGTGTCTGCTCCAGTTCCTTGTGAGCTGAACGCATCTTGGAGGCAGGGCTTTGGGAATAAGGCCGTAGGCTGTCCCTCCTTTGGGCAATTTAACTTCAGACATAGCTGCTTCAGTTTTGATGTCTGATCTGACAAGGTTAACATTGGGCACCAGCCCCTCTCCTGG
>NC_056746.1:1059003511-1059048511 GCF_019279795.1 Protopterus annectens | reverse complement strand
TCATAAAGCAGCCCATTACAGAGCAACCATGATCCTTGTAGCCCATTTTTTGGTCAAAGCAAATATGATTTCCCTTTCTCTGGTCTTGTCTGTTTTGACCTCCATGAGCCCTGGATCCAGTTCTAGAGCCGATATCTCACCCTCTTGGGTCATTATCACCCGAACCTCAAATCTCTCAAGTTAACTGCTTGTTTCCTGCAACTCCAACAATGATCAGAGATCCCAAGCTTTGAGAGTTGTTCATATCCTTTCTTCCTCCCAGAAGCCTTTGACCCAGAAAGATTATCACTAGCAAACTGAAAAAGAATTTCCATTTGGCCCACAACTAATGACTTGGGTCCCTACTCTGCTCCTTTGGATGATGTGTTTCACTGTGGTCAGAGTTATTTCACTGTCAGGGTCCAGTTAGTGGCCAATCAAATTTTATGTGGTGATGGATAATATACCTGTTGCATCCTTCAGACTATCCAAAGCCTTCTTGAAAAGTACCTTGATTCTTTCATCCCTTATTAGAATGCCGGTTCCTCCTTGGGATTTGCCTGTATTGTTACAAGCTTTGACTAGGCCTCCTTATGAACCAGCTGCTACCATTGATTAAATGCAAGAAGGGTTTCAGAAGTCCAAGCTTTGTCTTTCATTGCTTCTTACCTTATTTACAATAACTGTGTGTCTCTGTGGTCTAATCCTTCCTTCCTTCCTGCCTAAAGTGGCTTCTGTGTCGAATGTGATTCAGTCATTCCATCTGAGTTTTTTTCTTTTTCAGATTCAGTTAACAAGGGGGGATATTTACTCCATTGTTTGTGTGTTCATCAGCTAAAATTTTATTTGGAAAGAACTAAAGTTAAAACATCAAACCAAATCTGTTTCCTTTAAAGCTATTGGTAAACCTGTTTATGGTGATGTTGTCCAGTTGGCTTTCCAATATGTATTACCTTTGTTTATTCAGCAAAAGGCAACTCTCACTCTCATTCTTTTTCTCTGTCTCATAAGCAGAGTCCATTTTACCAACAGGCATACTTATGCGAAAGTGCCTTTCGGTGAAAAGCACTTTGCGCAAGTATGCCCGACTGAATCTGTTTCGGTTATGTTGCCGTTCGGTGATCTGTATGGATCCCATATAGATATAGATATATATATATATATATATATATATATATATATATATATATATATAGATATATATATATATATATATATATATATATATATATATATACACTCACATATATATATATATATATATATATATCTAAATGTATAATATAAATATATATTTATATATATTTATACTATGTATATTGTATATATGTTTATATGTATGCATGTGTGTATATATATATATATATATATATATAATATATATATTATACATTATAGATACGCACATTGTATTTGTAAGTACCTTTGCTACTTGATTTGTTAATATTAGTAGACTTTATTTGCTCTTTATAACACCATAAGTGGTAGATTTTTTGTAGCTAAAACGTGGCCCTTTATTATGTCATTTAATTCTGGTATTTGTAGTAATGTCCAGATCTTGTATCACTTGTTCAATTTGTGATGACATTTTAACATCTTGTGTATTTAATTTGTCTAAACGTACAATTTGATTTCTAGCAATATTATCCACAATAAATGGTGGATGCATGCTATCACAAAACAAATATGTATTTTTTTAACTTTCTTTTTGTATAAAGTTGTTGTCCTTCATGGATGCATCTGCAGTCATAACAAATGGGTTGTGCTGTCGTCAGGCAGCCCTTCGGTCGGCCGGATTCCAAAGTCTGGGTCCGGCTTCGGCTGATGTCGCACTTCACCCGACGTCATCTCTGCTGGTCTTCGGGTATAAAGGCATCAGCCGACGCCATTTTCCTCAGTCTTTCTTGCCGCGTGGCGCCCGAAGCAGAAGCTGTTCGCAAGTGCCGGTCGGTCAGATCCAGAGATTACTACTACCGAATACTACTTCGAAGACTTCTAAAAAGCTAAGTACCCTGTTGGGGACTCTTTCTTGCCTCAGCCGATGTCAGAAAAAGTCAATAACTGTTTAACTTGTGGGAAACAAATACCTCATAAAGATTTCCACTCTTACTGTTTGCCTTGCTTAGGCCCAGACCACAACGTAGCAGCCTGTTCGGCCTGTGCTTCCTTCAACCGACGAACGCTTAGGCGTCGGTCGGAGTTTGCTGAACAGTTTTTCGGCTCAGATTTTGCGTACATTATGCCGTCGGATCCTCAGACTACCCAAATTGTTAAAAAACGCAAAGAAAAAGACCGACACTCGCGGTCCGCGGTTTCGGCCGAAACCACGGTTAAGCAAGCCGCGAGTGTCTCGGTTTCGGCCGAAACCGAGAAAACTGGTCAATCTTCAGCCGAATCCATGACTACTACTGAGGCTCCTGCTACCTTACCTGAGTCAGCCTCAGAAATTTTGCCTACAACTGTGGTTCCTACTGATTTCAGACACCATCCCTTTGGATATCTCTACCCCAGCACATGGTGCTGCTAGGCCTCCTGCAGCCATGTCTATTAAGGCCTTTGCCAGGGATAAAGCAGCCAAATCAGCTAAATCAGTGCCTGTTAAACCACCCTCACTCAGGCCCACTTCTAGTTCACAAATGCTTACTCTGGCAGAAGATTTAATATCCTTAATTAGGGGATCCCAATCTCACCCAGACAGGGCCTCTCAGCCCCCAGAAAAGAGACCTAGGGCAGAGCCCCCCGAGCCTGTGTCCTCTGATGATTCTGCGGATGACTCAGACATTACAGACCAGCCAGAGGCTCCTTTTTCCAATTATGAAGATTCAGATGCTGAAGAATCCATTCCAGCTGCCTCTCCACCAGAGGAATTCTCCTTTGGGGAAACCTTACATGCCATGAGAGAGCAATTCCAATGGCAGGGACAAGATTTCTCTGATTCAAGAAAAAGGCTTAGGACTTTTCTGCACTTACCACAACATAGGCCCTTAGCTATACCTCCTGTCCTGTCTGTTGTGGACGATGCATTTAATGATGTCTGCACTGCACCTGATTCTTTACCTCCAGCCCCTGCCAAACCAGATAGATTTTACAGGGTGCCAGACACTCATCACCACCTATACAAGGCCCCACTTGCAGACCCCGAAACTATATCCCAGGGGCCTAAGGCAGTAGCCTCGACCACAGCAAAAAACCCTATTCCCTCTGAAAGGGAATCCAGGTCCTTAGAGAGATGGGGAAAAAGTCTACACCTCTGCTACTCTCTCAGCTAGAGCTTTAAACTGTCAGTTTCACATGATCCAATACCAAGAGTTTATGCTTGATCAGTTAATTAAAAAGCTGTCCTCTGATTAATCTTTAGATAAGAAATATGTATTAGAAATGGTGAATAACATCCAACAGGTTAGTAACCATTCTTTAAAATGTGGCTATGATGCACTGGAGGCTTCATTTAGATCAGCCATGACTGGCACAGTGATAAGAAGGCATGCATGGTTGAAAGAACAGGTCTTACCGGATCATGTTAAAGCTAAGCTATTGGATGCTCCTATGGATAAGGCCAGTCTATTTGGGAACCTGCCCAGCAGGTAATGAAGAAAATGGAAGAGAAGGCAAAATCTGTACAAACAGTTAAAGATTTCCTACAGGTTCAGCCCCAAGGTTTAGCAGGAACTGGCCTGCCAAAATTGGTCCTTTCCTGACTCCACAAGATCACAAAGGGGCAGGAACAGACGCTCTAGGGGCAGAAATCAATCCAGAGGAGGTGCCTACAGAGGACGACAGTGGCAAGGCAATAACCGAGGCACAGACACAACCACTGCCACTGCAACCGGACAATCACAGTGACTTGGCTCTGTCTCCGCCTACCAGGGAGCAATTAGCAGCACCATTAGGCGGAAAGTTAGCCTTATTCTTGAAAAATTGGCACTATATCACAAAAGACAAGTGGATTTTGCAAACTATAGACCAAGACTACCGGTTCCACTTCCACACGTTACCAGTAAAAAGAGGAATGCCAAACCTGCCCCCAAATAAAAAAATAGAAGCCCTGCACCAGATAGCGGAATTAATAAAAATGAGAGCTGTGGAAAGAGTACCAATAACAGAACAGGGCAAAGGATTCTACTCCAGACTCTTCCTAGTACCAAGAAAAGAGAAAAACTGGAGACCTATTTTCGACCTGTCCATCTTAAACACATACATCATTGTCCCAAAATTCAAAATGCTGACCCTACAGCAACTTCTTCCCATGCTGGGCAAGGAGTGTTGGCTGGTAACTCTAGATCTCAAGGAGGCATACCTGCACGTCCCCATTCGACCAAATTGCAGAAGATACCTCAGATTTCTTGCAGGATCAGAGCATTATCAATTCTCAGCATTGCCCTTTGGCTTATCTACTGCCCCCAGAGTATTCACAAAATGCCTGGCATCAGTAATCGCTCACTGCAGAGTACAGGGAATCCAAATTTATCCATACCTGGACGACTGCCTGTTACAAGCGGACAACAAAAGCAAGCTGACAACAGATTTACAAAGGGTCATTTACTTGCTACAAGCCCTGGGATACACAGTCAATTTACAAAAGTCAAGGCTGATACCATCCCAGACAAGAACTTTCTTGGGCGCAGAATTGGACACAGTAAAACAGATGGCATTCCTAACTGCAGAAAAACAAAAAGAGCTTCCTCTTTACTTCTTGGCATTAACAAAGCAGAACAAACTAACAGCAAGAAAAGTTCTGCAGGCCTTGGGCTTCATGGCATCATGCATAATCTTGGTCCCACATGCCAGACTGCATATGAGAAAGTTACAGTGGTACCTAAAGAATTTATGGTCTCAACCCAGGCACAGCTTAGAAACAGAAATACCACTAATCCCATGCTTAAAACAGGAGTTCCTATGGTGGGCTCGGGCATGCCAGTCAAACCCAGGCTTACCCTTCCACAACTTCGAGCAAACCAAACCATCACAACGGACGCCTCAGACCTAGGATGGGGGGCACACATGCTGGACAAATGCGTACAAGGACTGTGGACTCAGGACCAGCTGCACCTGCACATAAACCAAACAGAAATGCTGGCAGTAAAACTGGCAATCCTAAAATTCAGACCATTCCTCAAAGAAGGCCATTTGATGATAAGGACAGACAACACCACAGTCATGTGGTACATCAACAAACAGGAAGGCACTCATTCTTACCCCCTATGCAGAATGACTTTGGACCTTTGGAATCTGGCTCTCAGCTACAACATCCAGTTACAGGCAATATTTGTACCGGGAAAGAGAACACCCTAGCAGACATTTTAAGCAGAACCACCTCGGATGCTCACGAATGGATGCTACACCCGGACATCTTCAAGGCCATCACAAAGAAATGGGGAATGCCACAAATAGATCTATTCGCTTCCCCACTAAATCACCAGCTCAAAAAATTCTGCACAAGGACATTCCACCCACTTGCATGGAAGGTGGACTCTCTATCCTTCAGCTGGAAAGGCCTGACAGCATATGCATTTCCACCTCTTCCCTTGATGCACAAGGTACTACTGAAAATCAAAGAGGAACGTCCAAGGATAATTCTGATAGCTCCGAACTGGCCAAGACAACACTGGTACCCATTGCTGAGGAGCATGTCTCGAGAAAATGTGGTCAATACCCCTGATGCCTCTGATGTTAACTCAGAACAACTACAACATCATACATCCAAACCTAAAAACCTTGCAACTGACTGCCTGGCACATCACATAGCAGTAACTAACCCAGACCTTTCACAAAGGGTTAAAGACATTATCCTTGAAGCCCGCAGACCTTCAACAAGAAGGAACTATGCAGGAAAATGGAAAAGGTTCGTCATTTGGAGTACTGAAAGAGGAAAAGATGTGTCGAACATAGATATTGCTAACATTCTGGAGTACTTGGCAGAGCTTCTACATACAGGCCTGTCCTATTCCTCCAAGATACATGCATCAGCTATTTCAGCAGAATACAGCTTTGATCCTCCTGTCCTTTCACATCCTCTACTCAGGCAGTTCCTCAGAGGGATCAAGAATGTAAAACCTCCTAGGAAACCACCATTACCAGCATGGGACTTGAATTTTGTACTAGAAAAGTTGACACTCCCTCCGTTTGAACCAGCAGCAACAGCAGATCTACAACACCTGTCATGGAAAACTGCTTTCCTACTGGCTATTACTTCAGCAAGGAGGGTTTCGGAACTACAGGCCTTAATGGCAGTGCAACCCTTCTTAATCTTCCATCAAGATAGGGTGTCCATGAGAACTAATCCTACATTTATGCCTAAGGTGGTATCCAGAGTGTCTTTAAACCAGGCAATCCACCTACCTACCTTCTTTCCCAATCCACAAAACAGAGGTGAAAGAATAATGCATACCTTGGATGTACATAGACAGTTACGCTACTACCTGGACAGAACCAAAGGTAACAGAAAAACTGACCAGCTCTTTGTAGCCTATGCAACAGGAAGAGAAGGAAAAGCAATTTCCAAACAGACATTCTCCAAATGGATAGGAAATTGCATAAGATTCTGTTACTCCTACCATGGAAAACCAATTCCACAGAACATAAGACCTCATTCTACAAGGGCTACAGCCACTACCATAGCTTTCTTAAGAGGAGTGGCAACCAAGGACATTATTGAGGCGGCTACTTGGACCTCCGTGCATACATTTACCAAGCATTATAATTTACCTCTATATTCTAGATCCCGAGCAGGGTTTGCCACTGCTGTACTGCAAGGGATCCTGACTACACCATAATTTTTATTCCTCCTCCCCTAGTTTGGCTATGGTTTTCTACCCATTTGTTATGACTGCAGATGCATCCATGAAGGACATAGTACAGTTTTGTACCTACCATAAATGTAGATGTCCGAACTGGATAGCATCTGCAGTCAGGATTACCCTCCTTCCCTTCTGTGGTACTCCTAGGGTATTTACCCTCCTAATAGCTAGCTGGGGGGGGGGAGTCTCTTATGGTGTATTTGTTTGTATATATGTACATACATGTTTATTTTTTGTGTTTGCCTTCTACTATTTTGGAAACATTGGCTTTTATCCAAAATTTAGCTTTCCAAGAGGGCAATTGGCATCTGGGGCAAGAAACACTGAGGAAAATGGCGTCGGCTGATGCCTTTATACCCGAAGACCAGCAGAGATGACGTCGGGTGAAGTGCGACATCAGCCGTAGCCAGACCCAGACTTTGGAATCCGGCCGACCGAAGGGCTGCCTGATGACAGCACAACCCATTTGTTATGACTGCAGATGCTATCCAGTTCGGACATCTACATTTATGGTAGGTACAAAACTGTACTTTTCAGTCTGCCCTATTAGTGTGTTTAGCGAGAGCTGTGTCTAAAAACTTTGTATGTAGTATACTGTTTTCTTAAATCTCAAATTAGTTGTTATATGTATCCAACACGGAATACCCGACCAGTCCAAACACCGGAACTCACCCAGAATAGAATCTTTATTCAAACACAGACAAGTTTACCTAGGTTTCGTCTTACATACACAGATTTCATCAGAACTAAACTTCTCAAAGGTCCCACTCCCTTTAAAACCACTCCTGGAATAATTAGCCAATTACACTTCTGGAATATAAAGAAACATACCCTTCAAGTCTTACACACCACATAATAAAACACTTACATTTCTAAAAATTACTAAAATTCATATATTAAAAAACATGTAAATGAGCAAATATTGAATAAATAAATATTGACCCCTAAAATGATGTAGAATGTGTTTTTAACATGTATATAGACATTGTACATCATTTTAGGGGTCAATATGTATTTATTCAATATTTGCTCATTTACATGTTTTTTAATATATGAATTTTAGTAATTGTGCATTGTGAATTTTTAGAAATGTAAGTGTTTTATTATGCGGTGTGTAAGATTTGAAGGGTATGTTTCTTTATATTCCAAAGGTGTAATTGGCTAATTATTCCAGGAGTGGTTTTAAAGGGAGTGGGACCTTTGAGAAGTTTAGTTCTGATGAAGTCTGTGTATGTAAGACGAAACCTAGGTAAACTTGTCTGTGTTTGAATAAAGATTCTATTCTGGGTGAGTTCCGGTGTTTGGACTGGTCGGGTATTCCGTGTTGGATATTGTGGTTACCAAGTTCGTTTGAATTTTATTAGTTGTTATATGTGTCCAAGATATAACTTCATCTAGCATATGCAGTGGGCCATCCTATATCAAGAACAAGTCAGCTGCACATCTTTTATAGAAAATTATCTTCTGACAGTACTGATTTAGATCTTTTTAAAGAATACAAGTGTTCTCCCATGCATTCATAACAATAAAGTATTTGCCACTAGCATAGCTATGCCTTTCATTTGTTTGTAAAATGGATCTTGAAACATTTCAGGTAATGCACATATATAACATTTACATTTAAATTCCTTAAAGGAGAATGTGCCGAGATATAATGTCTAACAAATTCAGTGCTCTCATCCTTTGTTTACCTCCATTTCAATCTATGTGGTCCATATCTAAAGTTAAAGAAGTAAAAGTTAATTATATTATTAAATTTAAAACCATTCAGACAGTTGTAGAAAATCAGTGATGTCTTTATAGTTTTAGATGTCTGTAAGACTATTAACTGATTTACTAAATATTTTGAAATACGTTCAGTAACACTCCCTCTAGCTGATACAGTAGGATGTAAAGCTGGGTTACACAGAGATTTGTATATTTAAGGTACTCAATAAATTATCGTTACTGTTACTGAAGACTTTCAAGATTATTTGAATATTTTTATGAGTGTCTCCATCCATGTACATATGGTGTATTTTTAAATTCACTGCATTGTGAACTATTGCTTTTAGTAATTTTTATATAATCTGTTGAATTTAACATATTCACCAAAGTATGCATATAAGAAGTATTCATAAAGATTCCACATCCTTTATGCCTTAAATCTAATAATCCACTTTCTTTCTTTTTTCTTTCTCTGTTAGTTTTTTTATGCCCCCTCCTTTCAGAGAAATTAAATGGGTCATTAGATTTAGGGCACAACAATACACAGGTCTTAATGAAGCTTTTAGTATTAAACCTATTTTAAAAGTCAAGTAAAATGAATGTCACTTTAAGTTAATTTAGTTATGTAATAGCTTAAGTCACGTTTTGTTAAGCTGTAAATTTGGTGCCTTTTTTTTTCTTAACTGTTTTTTGCCTGATGAAGCATGTTATACGAAAGTTTTACTTAAAATAAATGTGGATTTTTATTACATTCTTCTTGGATTTTATTATAGCTCATGGTTCCGGCTAACATTGTGTTATATTTTTTCATATACTTTGAGAAACATAAATAGGAGTACCAGGGAGGGCAGTGCACTGTGGAAGAGGAGGTGGAGCTTCAGAATTGAAGGGTCTAAGATGGCAACATTGGATGTCCTATATCTTTGTGTCAGTATTCCTTGCAGTAGGGATCCATTGCCTAGGGCATCCCAACATCCGGACAGTGTACCAAATCCTTTGGTTGGAATAGGGACATCGTATGTCACACGTATGCTTCCTGTGCACTGTGTGGGGCATAAAGTTGATGTGCAGTTATACCATCCTCAGAACTTCTTTGTTACCCGTCTTGACGCCCTTTTGTCTGCTGGTTGCCAAACCATTTTCATATAAGTACCCTATTGAGATATTTCTTATTTTACTTTTTGCTGGTCATTCATTTACGTATCATCCAGAAAAGGGAAATGCCAGTTTGGGAGACAGATTCCCCTAAGGACCATCACGAGCAGTGTTTGTTTTGCATAGGTACTTCTCATGACCATACATCAAGATTCTATTTGTCAGACATTTGTCCTCAAACCTTTGCATAGGCTGCTCTCCTCTTTGGCTGTTTACCTAGAGAAAAACAGCATCATAAATTGTTGGCTCTGGGTACTATGGCAGAATCGTCCTGACCCAAATTCAGCAGTCCATGAACAAGACTACCAAGAAAGCTTTGTCAGGTTCTTCTGCTTAATCTCCTCCACCATATGTCTGTCTCGAGGCTGGTGAAATCCCAGAGGACTGCCCAGTTTTTCAGTTGGATTTCTCTGCCATGACCACTTCGGAGATGGGCGTGGACCCAGCTTCTCACACGTTCCTGGAGGCTCGGCTGATGTCTATTACAGATGTTCAGAGAGGTCGTAGCTGATTTACTTTGTGAAGGGCCAGAGGTGTTCCATAAATCCCTGTTAGGGAGGAGATTCCCACTTTGCTTACTGAGTGTAGACAGGGGTCTGAGCTGCCTAAAATAGAGCTGATATCCCTTTAAAAATAAGTAAAAGACTAAGCATAGTTTTCCTGCTCCTAAAGATCCTCTGTGTTATTGGCAGAATTTTGCACAGGGTTTTGTTCAGTGCCCTTATGGCTTTGAATCCTCTTCAGGAGGTCTCTGTGCCTACTCCCCCTTGGTCATCTTCTCCTCTTAAGAGGCCTAGGGAGCAGGTTTTGTCTGAGGAAGCAGATTGTGATGAGTAATCTTTGGCCTATTCCCCATATTTCCCTCTCCCTTGGATTATGGTTTGGAGGAAGAGGATTGTATTAGTCCTGATTCTCCTTTTGAAATTTCCTTTAGGGTTACTGTTTCCCATGTGATGGGATTGCACCCAGGTTTCTGATGTTCAAAGGAGGTATCATAAACTTTTTCAAATGAAGTCTCCCAAGCCCTCCACTGTACTTCCTGTTCTTCCTGCCTTGTTGGATACTTTTTCTGCACCTTCTTGTGCTCCTGATTCTCAGCCCCGTTTCTTTAGCCTACCAAGTCTGTCTTTATCCGTAGACAAACTTGCTCGCCTCCCAAGGGCAAAAAGGGTGCTAGAAGACTTCCTCCTGCTAAGTCTAGTCTGAGTCCTACAGCTCAGAAGCCTGTTTTTCTGCATGAGCCAGGTTCTGAATGACTGTCCTCGTCTTCCCCTCTTCAGCAAAGTTTCTCTTTTTTCTCTTCGATTTCCCTGTCACTTCCAACTCATTTTACAAATCACTCAGGACTCTTTGGTTTTCATCATTTGTCAGGGGTGTTACTTGACTTGAAAGTACCCCCAACCCCATTTTCTGGGCATTCCTCAACCTCCTCAGGAACAGCTGTCCCTTTTTCCTGATGATCTTCAGAGCCTTTTGTCTCAAGGGACCATCCATGCAGTTTTGACTTCTCAAAAGGAGAAGGGATTTTATTTCAGAATATTTCTGGTTCCCAGGAAAGAATGCATCTGGATACCCTTTTTGGATCTGTCCCAGCTCAACATCTTTCTGAATGTTCCTTCCTTTTGAATGTTATCCCTTCAAACCTTGTTTCCTGTTCTTCTTCCTCAGGCTTTCCAAGTCCCTCTGGATCTCAAGGATACCCATTTCCATATTCCTGTTCATCCCCTTTTCAGGAAGTTTTTTTTACATTTTCTATGCTTCCTTGCATTTTCATTTCTCTCTTTTTTTGCCCTTTGGCCTTTCTACTTCCCCAAAAGTCTTCATCATATGTTTCACTCCTGTGATTGCTTTCTGCAGGGTGAAGGGGAACACAGACATTTCCTTACTTAGACAACCTACTCATTCAGGCTTCCTTTCCAGAGCTTTTGCTTCAATATATTTACTATAATGTTTGCCTTCTGCAAAGCCTAAGGTTTACAGTGAACTTCCAAAAATCCTTCCTGACTCCTTTTCAGGATCATGTTTTTCTCTGATGCAGGCTGCAGACCATTCCAATGCTGGCATCCCTGCGCCCTCCCTAGGGTTGACTGGTTGCATTCTTTCATTCCCTTCTTTCTCTGCCCTCCAGAGTTTCTAAGGGCTCTGGGATACATGGCTTCCACCATTATCATATGAAGTCTGGCTAGAGGAAGCACAGGAAAGCTTCAGTGGTTCCTTAAGTCAGCATGGCTACAACATTCTCACTCTTTAGACTTTTCATTTCCTCTTCTATCATGTCTCATGTTAGAGCTTCAGTGGTGGATTCATCAAATATCCCTCAACCCAGGGCTTTCTTTTCAGCTTCCAGTTCCTGCTCTCAAACTTTTTTTTTTTTTTTTTTTTTGTGGGGAGCTTTCTTTGGCCCTCTGAAGGGTCACGGCCTTTGATCTCTTCTTCAAAGGAAGGACCATATCAGTATCAGAGATGAGAACTCTTCTCTTGTCTCTTTAAGCCTTCCATTCCTTTCCTCAGAGCCCCTCAAAATCTTCACGGACAATACCACAGTGATGTGGTATATAAACAAGCAAGGGAGGACATGGTCTTACCTCATATGCAGGCTGTCTCTTCACGTTTGAGATCTTGCTGTCCATTATCGGGTGACTCGCTTCAGGCTATTTATATTCCTTCAGATAAGATCTTTGTGGCAGACTTTCTCTTAACAGGTCCATAACACGGATTCGTGAGTAGATGCTTCACAGAGATGTGTTTCTGGATATTGTCCACCAGTGGGGTTCTCATCAGCTGGATCTTTTTGCTTTCTTCTGAGCAGACAACTTTTTCTTTTGCACCAGAGTCCCATGTCCTCTGTCTTGGAAGGTGGATGCCTTATATTTTTTCAGGAAGGGGATGTTTCTTTATGCCTCCTCCTCCCCCCCTCCTTTTTTTCTTGTACCAAGGATCTTGTTCAAGATGGAACACTATTCTCCCAAAATGTTGTTGGTGACTGCATTTTGGCCCAGACAACATTTAGCCAAGGGCTGTCATCACCGGTTCATTAGAGGGTGGACCGACTTGCACAGAACAAGGAGGCTCTCATCCATCCCTACTTGTCCACTCTTCAGCTGACGCTGTGGGTGATGGCGTTTTGATCCCTTTTAGACACCTTTTTTTCTGAGGACGTATTTTGGCTTTTGCAGTAGGCCAGGAAACCCCCTACCAGGAAATTCCATCTCTTTAAATGGAAGAGATTTTTTGTTTAGTGTCTCGCTCGCAACTCTGATCTACTTTCTGTGGAAGTTCCTTTGCGTCTGTATTTGTGAGTTGCTCAGTGCTGAGTTGGGATATTCTTCTGTTAAAGCCCAGCTGTCAGCCATTTGTCTGCCTTTGTCTTCTAGATTTGAGGTCAAACAGTTCATTAAAGGCATCTTTCATATTAGGCCCCCAGGAAGCCTATTCCTCCTTCCTGAGACCTTAGGCTTGTCTTGGAAAAATTGATTCCGGCTCCTTATGAGCCTACAGCTTCAGCTTCTTTACAGGTTTGTTCTTTGATGACTGTTCTTTTGGCCCTTACCTCAGCCAGATGGATGTCTGAGCTGAAGACCCTTAATGACTTTTTCTCCTCTTTCATTTGACATACGTATATCACTGACCATAAAAAAGTTCACAAAAGACTAGGAATCCTATACAGAAATCAACACTTTTTAAATCTTCAAAGGCCACTATAACAAGAACCCATTTTATTTCTATGCTACTATATGCTTCACAAATTCTTACAAACACTAAGAAATCTGACCTAGCAAAACTCAGAACTTGCTGTAATAAAATCGCAAAGTTTGCCACAGTACCAAATTTCAGATCTCATCAATGTTTGGCTTTAAAACAACTACCCTAGCTCAAACTACCAAATGTACTTGCTTATAGTTAGCTCACCTTCTCCCATCGAATTGTTGTTTGTTGTTAAATTGTTGGCTTCTCCCATCGAATACTAAATCAGCCAGAAAAAATGCCAGTACTACAAAATCTACTAATATACTACTGCAATGACAAGGTATTGGATTTGCATTCCAGTAACAAATCCTTCCTAAATATATCCAAACCTAACAGTGCAGCTGGACTTTCCCTTTACTCCAACTGCATAGCCAAAACTTGGAAGTCCCTGTCATTAAATATCAGAACTACTGTTAACACTTCCAACCTTTAAAAAAAAACAAAAAAAAACTTCTCAAGTCACACCTGTCAAAATCATGGACCTGCTCTTGCACGAATCCTGGTTAGGAAGCAGATGACTTAAGACTGCTAAAGGAACCAGACGGTGTCCCGAGCTGCATCCTACATGAACTCCAAGATGAGCTGAACCCAAACATAAAGCTACTGTTCAATCTCAGCTTTACTACAGGATATGTACCCAAAGAGTGGCGTACAGCAACAGTGGTCCCTCTCCACAAAGGTGGTGCCTCAACGGATCCTGGAAACTATCGTCCCATAAGCCTGACTAGCTTGGTCTGCAAAGCTATGGAAAGGGTCATCATGGAACTCATAAATAAAGATATTGGGGACCTACAGACACTGGATCCTTCCCAGTTCGGCTTTGTTAAGGGTAGATCCTGCCTCTTAAACCTGGTCGATTTCTTTGAAACCGTCACCAAGGCCATTGACGAGGGGAAGGTGGTCCACACAGCCTACCTGGACCTCGCAAAAGCCTTTGATATAATACCCAACTCGGGCATCATAGATAAGCTATCCAGCTTAAATATAAACCCCTATGTCACTAGATGGGTTGCAAACTGGCTCAAGGACAGAACCCACATGGTTAGTATTGCTGGAGCCATGTCAGACTCCAAACCATTTACAAGTGGCATCCCACAAGGCTCAGTCCTGGGACCTCTCTTGTTCGGTATATATTTCTCAGAGGTACAGGCCAACACATAAGGACTGTGGCTGACCATGTTCGCAGATGACTGCAAACTGGGCGCCATAATTAACTCTTCAGCTGACACAAACATCCTCCAAAAGGGTCTCATAGAAACAGACAACTGGTGCCAGAGCCATGGCCTCAAGCTAAACGCCAAAAAGTGTGTAGTCATCCCCTTTGGCAAAAACAAAGTGCCCACAAATTGCCACATAGGTGGTAATCCATTAAGTACGGAAGAAGTAATTAGGGACCTGGGGACCCAAGTTGATAGCAATCTCTCATTTGACAACCACATGGCCATAGTGGTTAGAAAAACATTCTATATAGCCCTCCTAATCATGAAGGGATTCACATCTAGATCAGGGGAGGTCATCGTGCCTCTTTACTCATCCCTCATCAGGCCCATAATTGAGTACAATGCCCCTTTTGGGATGTACCTTACCAGACACCTGCAGCAACTGGAAAGACCCCAGAAGTACCTCACCAAGAGGATCAAAGGGCTCAAACAGATGCCATATTCTGCCAGGTTAAAGAAACTCCAGCTCTACTCTGTTGCATGCCTGACGTATAAAGCCATGTCCAACACGGAATTAATGGACATGCTGCACCTCAGTAAATCCAAATCCCATCGGGCTACGCACTCGAGTGACTTGAACCTCGGCACAGAAATAAATAGGACATGCTGGAGGGACAGATTCATAACCCAGAGGCTCCCTTCACTCTGGAATAAAATCCCAGTCCAAGTTAGACAGAGCCCCTCACTGACTCTCTTCAAGAGGAATCTTGATGAGTGGATGGGAGATCATAGGTTTACCCCGGGTATTACTTCTGTGTCACTGTTGGACAGAGGCACAGTAAACTAAACCTCGAAAAAGGGCATAGTAAAATTAATTTAAATGGGTGGCGAAAGCCAAACACACTCTGGCTAGGCTTACAAATGCCCTAGGGCAGATAGCCTAGTATGAACCTATGAACCCAACCTGTTATTTTTGTATTTGAATATGTATACTTAACTTGTTTGTTTTCTACCTATAACCACAGTACTGGTATACTTTGTATTCTGTCTAGACTATATGATTGCATCAGTGAAATGTATAACACGTATTTTTATTTTGTACTTGTGTCTGAGATTGGATCAATATTTGTATCTGTACGTTGTATATTTATCTTGCGTTTATTTATAAATGAGCTTTTCTCCCCCCAGGTGTCCTCTCAAAAAGGACATTTTGTCTAGTTGGACTTTATGGTAAACAAATGTCGTCTTCTTTCGGCTTTTCCTGGTTAGGGGTCGCCACAATGGATCACCTGTCCCCTCATGATTGGCAGTGGAGTTTTACAGTGTTGAGTTGCCAGCCCGGCACCCAACCTTCCACAGAAGGCACACACACCTAGGACCAATTTAGAGTGTCCAATCCACCTACAGCATCTCTTTGGTAAACAAATGTAAGGTAAATAAATAAAATAAATAAAACTAAAGCCATTCATAAATCTGAGTAACTTGTTTCCTTTCATCCTAGGTCTTTGGGTTTGTCTGTTTCTAAGCAAACTATTTCTTCCCAGATATCTAAGCCCATTTCCTTTTGTTACTCATTTAATGGGTAAAGCTGTTCTGTTAAGGCTGTTTCTACTGTGGCTCTGGCTTCTTCTGGTGATCTTTCCAAATGATTGGATACAAACAGCATTGTTGAGGCAGCTACTTGGACTTCCGTGTACACTTTTCCTAAGCACTGTAAGCTGGATGTGGTTTCCAGGTCTGAGCTTGATTTGACAGTGCTATTCTGTATGGCTTTCTTGAAGGCTGTGTTGGACCTTCCTCCTGAGCTTTTGTACTCTCCACTGCTGCAGTAGGATCTAGAAGGACATAGTACAGTTGTGTAAAATCTTACCATAACAGTCTTGTCTTTCTTTTCACTGTTGCAGTATTTGCTCCTACCCTCCTCCCCGTTTCTTTCTACTTCTGGATGCACACATTCCCCTTTTCTCCTTGGACTCTGGTTCCTCCTTGGGCTTTTCAGTTCTGAGGATTGTACATCCATATGTCACCTTTTTGGTGTACTCCATGCGCAAAGAGCGTACTTGTGATTTACAATGTCCTTATTACAACCTAAGGCTTTGGTGTACTGGTCGGACGTTGGGCTGCCCTAGGCAAGGAATCCCAATTGTAAGGAATACTGCAACAGTGAAGATAAGGACATCTACTGTTTTGGGTACGATTTTACACAGCTGAAACAGATGGAAGAAGACAACACAGATCTAATGTTATGGCAAGTGTATAACTTTCATTTCACAACTTTTAAAGAAATTAATAAATAAGATAAAATTAAAATCCCCCCCCCCCCCCAGGTATTCTGCTACAAGCTGTAGCTCTTCCTTTCTCTTCTAACTTTATTCTTGTTAAGAAATTTGCTCCTATGTGGAATAAATTTAATTCTCTGTTTGACCTATGTTACATGTTCCTACTGTGGATAGGGGGGCCTTTTTAGCCACTTGTATTGTACAATTTTTTCACTTAATTGATGGCATTTCTTTTATGTCACCTGACCGTCAAGCTTCCTCCTCTTTTGAGCCCATTTGTTGCTTTGCCATTGAAGACCGCCTAGTTAGAGGGCAGGTGCTGACTGATGGGGCCATGATTCAGGCAGCCATGGAAGTGGTTGGTGCTCTAACAAGCATCCTGACAATAAGGGTGGTTCTAATTGAGAGTATAACCCCCACCCATAGTAGCTGATTTGAGCAATCACCTCACCATGAGGCATCTGGTACCCTTTCTGTTCATATGTATGCTCCTTCATACAGGCTGACAGCTGTTGTTACCTCTTCAGAATATTTTGGTCTTGGCAATTCTAATCAGGTTGTGCTGTGCAAACCTCTTATTGAATGGTGGTGCTTTGCTAATAGGAAACCACTACCATCTCCCAAGATGTGTGAACTATTGTCAGCATCTCATTCCCTCCCTCTCCTAGGTCATACTCAGGACTTTATCCCTTAAAGACACAGTGTCAGGCTTACCTCTTTCACATTTCATATATCTTTTTAATGTGACTGCTTGGAAAATGAATTACCTGTCATTACCTTTTAAAAAGGTTTAACCTTTCTGGTGTACTCCTACTCACCTGATCTTGAATCGGGATCACTACAGATAATCCCTTTTTTTGCTTGCAAGTACAGTGAGTCATAGATTTCTTTCACCTTTGGCAGTGTTTCAACCATGTCATATCTCCACTACATACAAGAAGCTTAATACTTCATCAGCAATTATTAACAGAAGTAAATGGATGACTCATTATAGTATCCGTACAGGTTAATAGGCCTAGAGACCATATCATTACCCAGGGCTCACACCTCTTTAGAGTCATCCATACTAGCCTTTTTCATAAGGACAGATCGGTGTACATTTCCATGCCTTATCCTCAAGTGCTCATAAGGTCGAGAGAGAACACATCTCGCTTCTGCCACTTTGTAAGTTAGACTGGAGTTATCCACTACTATGCTTGCATGCTTGTACAAGAGATTATCCTTGCAACATAAGCCCTGCATTTCTTTATCCCAAAATTCAAACAAATAACATACCCAGAGTTTTACTTAATTCCCCCCATGTATATATGTCTGCTCATCTGCAAGATTTGGGGTGGGGTCTACAAACCTTCCTGCTTTAGTATTGAAGTCTTTGGCCTTCCCTGTCTGTGTGCTGAATTATGATTATTTTTTTCTATGGTTTATGATGGCTGAGAAGGTGTTTTAGATTATGTTTAATCAGTTAAGCGCAGTGCTAATCTGTTTGCCCCTGATGCTTGCTTTGCCTCGGCACACTAACCTGTGTTTTGTTTGAGAATTTGCTTGCCTGTACTTTGCCCTTGGGTGGGGCAGGGTGCAAGAGCTAGTCTAGTAGTGTTATAAGTGACCATTACTCTTTTTTTTTTTTTTTTTTTTTTTTTTTAAGATTAAATTTGAGGGGTTTTATGGTTCATGTGTTAGAGTACAGGAAAGGAAGAGATCTTGCCAGATCCAGTCCATTCACTTTAGCAGTAGGACTGAACCAAGGGCAGCAGTCGCTCAACAATTTTAAGGCTCTTAGGCTGTGGAAGCGCATCCTGTAGCTCCTGTAATATACATCACTTTTTTATTTCTGTGTGTCCTTGTCCGGCTCCCTGACAGCTTGCAAGCCTTTTTTTCTTCCTCCTTTTTTCATATATCTTGAATCAATTAAGATAAATGTCTCCCTCTTACTAAATTGTAAAATTACTGTGATTAAAGTCAAGGTATATTTAAAGTTATTTTTTCTTGACTAACTGTCTTAATTTTCACCAATTCACCAATCCATCCACCCTGATTAACCTGTATGGCTTCTCACAAGCTATAAACTCTCCAACCAGAACAAATAAACTTAATAATAAAGAAAGCATCCTGGATTGGATACTAACAAACTGTCCACCACAAAACTATACAACAGGAACCCTCCCAGATGACCTTAGTGACCACTGTCTAATATACATTATCAGACATAAAACAAGCTTAAGTATCCCTACTTCAGTCAGAACTACCCATAGCAAAAATCATTTTAACCACGAATTGTTCCTAACCGAACTTAAACAATGCAACTGGTCTCCCCTTAAGTCACTCCCTATTAATGAAGCAGTTAATTACTTCAATAACACTTTCCTAGTAATCCTAGACCGTCATGCCCCAATGTGTTCCATAAGAATGAAAAACAAACCGGCACCATGGCTCTCAAATTCAACTAAGAAACTAATCCATAATAGAAATAAATCTTGGGATAAATGGCATACCACAAAAGACGCTGTCGATCACCAAACTTTTAGACAACAAAGAAACTTAACAAAAAAAGCCATCCTACAAGATAAAAAGAACTTTTATATCCAACTTCAGCAATCTTCCCTTCAACAGCCACAAAAATTCTGGTCTACTATTAACACACTACTTTCCCCAGGCAAAGTTGCCATGCCTTATCCACTAGACTCCAAACCTGATTGTCCAATACAAACAGCAAATGCCTTTAATACTTTCTTTACTACTACTATATTAAATCTAGCAAATCAACAAAACCCTGATGCCTCCAATTTGCCAAGCCCAAGCTCCACCCCCCCCCCTTTTCACCTTGAACCAATACCCACCTGCTATATCTCCTCCTTACTTCAAAAATTAAAACCTACTACCCCCTCAGCTGATAAATTACCAGCAGAATACCTCCAAATAGGAGCCAAAGCCATTGCCTTCCTAATCTCCATATTGATCAATAGAACCATAAAAAAAAGGCACCATTCCATCTATTTGGAAAATCTCACACATCATCCCACTTCACAAAGGTGGTGACTCTACTGAGTTCTCCAACTATCGCCCCATAGCTCTACTCTCTCCACTTGCTAAAATTATGGAGAAATGTATCCACAAACAATTAATAACTCACCTACTTCAGTATAATCTCCTTGCTAACTGCCAACATGGATTCCGTCCATTTCACAGTACTACCACTGCCTTGCTGTCTTTTACTAACTCTATCAACAATAATCGTAATCACAATATTCTTTCCTCAGCATTCTTTGTAGACCTATCTAAAGCGTTCGGTTAATCATCAACTTCTCCTCCACCAACTGAAGTCCCTCTCACTGGACAATCCTGCTATGAACTGGTTTACATCATACCTAGAAAACCGTAAACAAGCAGTTATCTGGTAAAACCATCTTTCTGATCTCCTTCCCACCTCCCTAGGTGTCCCTCAGGGCTCTATTTTAGGTCCACTTCTGTTTTCCATTTTCATAAACGACCTTCATCTCTCTACTCCACTCTCCACCTGTATTCAGTATGCTGATGACTCTACTATCATCTGTTCTGCCTCATCCCAAACTGAACTTCATTCTATCACACAAAAAGCCTTTAGCACTATAGAAGAATGGTTCTCCAACCACTGTCTTCTCCTCAACCCCCAAAAAACCAAACTTTTGCTCTTTAAACCCTCTCATTTGTCTCCCCATTTCATTTTACACTTACATCCAACAACGGTACTGTTATCTCTCCTGACCCCACCACCAAACTCCTAGGAATTACAATTGGCAATCAATTAAAGTTTGACACTCACATAAACACTACAATAAAATTGATTAACAAAAAACTTGGATCCCTTTATAGAATAAAACCCTTCTTGACACCAGTTGCCAGAACCACAATAGCTAGAACCCACTTAATTTCTACCCTATTATACGCTTCCCCAATATTCAACAATCTTTCTACAAATAATCTTAACAAACTAGCTAGAGCATATAACAACATCGCCAGATTTGCTACAAATACACTTTAGAGGACTCATCACTGTCTGAACCTAAAACAACTAGACCGGCTTGAATTACCTCACTTATTACATTTTAACCAACTTATAATCACCCATAAAGCCATATACCAACCCAATAATATCCCTATTCTCTCTTCCCTCATAAGACCTTATAACAACTTGAGAAATCTATGCTCTGCTAACAAAATGTTGATTCATACTTCCTTATCTAGCAACTCAGCAGGTGACTCCATATTCTCTAATTCAGTTGGTAAAATATGGAATCAACTACCACAAGACCTTACAACCCTAACCTCTCTCCCACTGTTAAAACTAACCTAAAACTTTTCTTTTCCAACCACTGGTTATGTTCTTGTACTAACCCTGCCTAGCTGTTATTCTCTAATTTATCTGCTACCCACATAACCTAATTTTTTCTACCTTAAATCTTCATGTACCCAATCTATACTTGAATCTTCACTCTTAATTCCTATCTCAGTCACTACTTAGTGCTACTTACCATGCTTAAAACCTACCAGATACTGTACTTAGATTTCTTTTTGTATACTATGTTAAACTGAAGATGAATGACTCTATATTAATGCCATATCCTAATCGTTAGCATCAGATGTTTATATATTTTTAAGTATATTTTTTGTTTTTAGTATGTATTTTGTGCGTTATTTTTAGTATTTTTTTTAGTATGTGTTTTTTTTTTTTTTTTTTTTTTTGGAGCTTTTCTCCCCGGGCCTCCACTGAAAATGGACACGTATCCAGTTGGACTAGCCCGGTCAACAAATGTAAAATAAAAAATAAATAAAATAAATAATTTTGTGACCTTTGTCTGTGTATGCTGTGATTTCTGCAGTAAAAGGTGATTATTCCTGCACTTCAGTCATTACTGTTCTTCGTTGCCTTTTTGCCCCAGCAGCTGGCATCCACTACACCCTGGAGCCTCTCATCATTCACAAAGTTTATCATACTTGACAAAGCTCCCCAGACTTTCACTGACCCTTGTTTGGAGCGAGTGAGGAGACTGAGGCACTGCCAAGGAAGATTTTTGTTTAAGCCTTGGCTCTCTGCCAATTGTGGAGACCCACATCATCTACAGATGTGCAGTAGGAGTGTTGGTATTTAACCCTACCTCTGCAGTGAATTTGATAATGCCTTGCCTTGCTGAGTGTGCCCCCCTCCCCCTTCACCTTATTAGCTTCCACTGGAAATTAACTGTGCAGTGCATCCCTATCCCAGAATGGCATACACGCGTACCTTGCCAGCACCTTAGATTTGCAAACCCGGATTGTCTAGCCCATAGTCGGAGCTTTATCCTTGTACACCATCATGATGATTGCTTTCTGTTTTTGTATAATATGGATAAAGATAACATTTCTGGTATTAGAAAGGGCAGGAAGTATGGACTTGTGTCTTTAATGGGGAGTTTGTCTGCAAGTTGAAGATAGGTCAGTGCTGATAAGTGTGGTTGAAATTCCCCTCCTCCGTTAAGGTCTCCAGGATGGATAGTTCCCCCTGATTAAATTAGTTGATGAAGGAGAGTGAGGATTCCAAGTTACTGGTGTATCCCAGACAGAAGATGTAGTAAATAAGGATCAACTTTTCTGTAAACTTGTCAGTAGCTCCTCTTTGGAGGAGCCGTCTATGTGTTTAGAGTCCTGACCATTTTCTTTAGTTTCTGTTTCTCCGGGTACTTCTAGCCCATCCTTGTTTGTGAACTGGGACAAAATGATGAAGGACTTAGTTAAGGCACAGATTGAATTTGGTATCTTTTTCTTCTAGAGTTGCAAAAGAAGGTACTCCGTATGCTGTCCTGCAGCTCCTTTTTATGGCCCATGGTCTGTACTGCGTGCGTTTAGAGCTTATTGACTTGTTGTTTTAGGTGTTGTTGGCATGCACTTCCTTGCCTTTATCATCAATGCAGCTGTCATTGCTGGTGCCTTCAGCACTAAGCCACTTGAAACTGAGAGTTAATATTACTGTAGTTATGATTTTGGTAGGTCGATACTGGCATCAGTTTGGGCACCATCTAGGCCACTTTCAGTATTGACTGAGTTGGCATTCGACTCATCTGCGCTCTAACTGCCCTTTATTACCAGTGTTGACCTCCATACTGAGGGCCAGTCCAGTTGAATTGATGCTGATGCTTTCAGTACAAGGAATGTTCTTTTTTTCCAGTTATTTTTGTTGTTGGTGTTAGGGTCTGAAAAATTGTGGAAGCAAACTTTCGAGTTGGTTGTTCCCCAGTCAGTCACCACAATCCTCTTCTCAACTCCTCAGCACTCTTCAGATAGGTACCATTTCCTCCATAGACAGAAGGATGGGCAGACTGGCAGAAACATGGAGCCACTACTGATCTATAATGAAGATATTTGACTCTGGTTCTGTTTCACGTTCTGTACATTTAGACTAAACTTCTCATTGTTCCAAGCAAGATGATGTGCAAAATAAAGCAACTAGACTTTCCAACAGAGTATCGTACCCTGAGTAATGATCTGCAGGTGAGGCTTCTCTGGTATCCTCTCCAGATGATTTCATGTTTTGGGAAATCCTAGAATTTATGTTAAAGGAGGGATCTTGTGTCACTTGCCCAGTTTCCCTCAAAGAGCAGGTATTGTAAGAAACTTTCCACTGTATCTGCATACCTCTTGGTTGACTCCGCAAGAACTGGATGTGTTGCACTTATGTTTAGGAAATTAGAAAAGATCCTTCGGCTTTCCAAGGGCCAAAAATGTTGTATTAAGGACAGCTTTCAAGATGGCTGCACACTGATCAACAGCATAACTTCAGCTGTCCCAGTGTGAATACAGAAGCAGAGGAAAAGGTGTAGTACTGAAAATGTTTTTTGTTAAAGTTTATTTGGTTAGTAAACACACTGCCTGGATGCCAGCAAAGATGAAATTTGGAAAACCTGAAAGAAAATCAACCAGAAAAGGTGAATAGAAAACACTGCCTGGTAAGGATTCTATAATTATTCAGCAAAAAGCAGTTCAAGCTTCAGTTTTGGTTTGAGATGGCTTCTAGTAATTTGGAGGAAAAAATAAATTAAATGTTCTCAGAAGTGATAAAAATAAATGAAACCTTGATGGATTATATCAAACAACAAAATGCTGGAAAAACTAGAGGAAGCTTAAACTAGCCATTAAGATGAACTGATTAAAACTGCAAAAATCAGAAGATGACATGAAGAACAGCTCAACGAACTATGATTCTCAAGAACTGCTAGAAATAGAGTTAGAAGACGGCATGCAGAGAAAACCTGAGATTTTCTGCTCTACCAGAAAAACTGGAAAGAACAGACTGTATTAATTTCATGAAACCACAGTTAAGAAACTGGACTGGTATTCCACAACAGAATTTAACTGAAATGGCACATCGTGTATGATCCAAACCTGGCCATGAGAAAGCAACCAACACCTATGTTAATAAGGATGCAATTGTGCAAACAGAATGAAAAAGCAGCTAATATCTATATTAATAAGGATCCAATTGTACAAGCAGAAATAATTGATCTTGACAGAATTGTGGCAGAAGGGCAAAGTAATAAAAATTGGAGATGGCAATGTGTTTGTAGAAGATAATTCACTGTGTAGTAGGCAGAAGAGAAGCACATTTTTCCCTGAGATCAGGAAATGTCGAGAGGCAAGTGTGAGATTCAAGGTGCTGTATCCAGCTGTCCTCCATGTTTTTGTTTTTTTTTTTTTTTCCCCTGGAGAGTGAAAATCATTTTTTTTGCCACAGAACAGGCTAAGCAGGAAATAGTTTATCCAACAAGAAAGGAGTCAGAAAACAAAAGGGGACATGTCTCATCCTTCTGATGGTAGGATCATAGAGAGACTCTGCCGATGCAACCTTTTCCAATATTCCAAAGGAAAATGCTTGAGAGACAGAAAACAAAGCAGAGGAGTTGACTAGAAGAATCAGCAGTACCATGGACATGAACCAGTGTCTAGTGTTGGCAGATGGAGGTGAACAGAAAGAAGACTAGTAACTCTGAAATTTAGTGAATAAATGGAAGACTGTTAAGCATCTTTTCACATTTATGAACTAACTGAAAAACAGTGGACATTTGTTGTCTTTGTTAAACTTGGGGGTGGACTGGAAAGCACATATCTGTATCATTTAATGATTAGAAGGATACTAAGTGGGAAAGCTAAGTAAAATAGTTTTTTTTTCTTAATTGTTTTTATATGGGTTTGTGTAGTACTTAATTGGGTATTTCAAATGTGGGAGGAGTCTTCAGTGAGTGTTGTATGTGTTCAAGATATTAAAATAAAGTAATATTTTTAGTTGTAAGAAATATAGGTTTTACAGTATAATGAGAGAAAAAGGCTGGACAAAAGCAAGTTTAATGTTCATATACTGTGATTTTGGGCTGCTGGGGTAGGGTTATGGTGTAAAAGTGCACAGATTGTATTAAATATAAAATTAGGATATTTTCTTCTGTTTTACAAGGCTGAATTTCTAGATTACTGCCTTTGGATTAAGCTGTAAACAGTTATTTTTGTAACCATGTAGGCTTTGAAAACAAGTCAAATGATGAAAGCCATGAAACTTCTAAGCTTCTTGCAACTGCAGAGATGCCATCTTGTTTGGTTTTCACTGACAAATGTTCAGTATAATCCAGATGTCTGTGGCTGTGGGCAGCTATGCATTATTTTCTGAGTGAAATTTATAGGTTCATAGATTAGTACTAGGCTAACTGCCCTTGCGAGCCATTTTAAGCCTAGCCAATTATCCCTTGTGAGACTCAAACTCTGCACCTTGTGTTTTTAAGGCAAACACCTTAACCATTAGGCCACTCTCAAAGACTCATTACTGAGTACATTTCCATGGAGACCAGTTGTCTGCAGGTGAAAGCAGTAAATATTGAGAATTATTTGCTGTGGGAAATGCACAATTTAATGGTACTATGGCAAACAGTTTAGTGAAAAAATTAAGTTGAAATTATGGGAAGTGAATAAGAGGTAGCAACCTCCCTAGCAGCCTTAAGTAGTTAATAGAACAGTTTACACTTTAAAGATGGTCAGTGCACTTTTCCTTGGAGGTAAAAGTTAATGTTTTCTGAAAGCATAGAAGCTGTTTTTCAAATCTGGGAGAGGAAGCGCTATAAGAAAACAACAGATGGCAATCTGTGCAAGTAGGCGCACAAGCTGCATCATGCCTTTACCATGGCTTATCTTACTTTTTAAGGTTAGATATGTGTGTGGATGCAGCTGTCAGTTTGGGGCCATTGTTCTCTTCTGTAGGATTAAACTTCATATTTTGAAGATGTACAAAGTTGTGTGTGTGTTATAAGTTAATAGGGGATGGGGGTGCTTTTTTATTCAGTTTTGGTTGAGTGTTTTCATTAAACAAAAAAAAAAGTATTGAAAATGTGACATAGGTTCAAATGGGAATGAAAATAAACAACTGTACAAAAGATCAGCCTGCCAAACATTAATATATGCATGCAACACAGATGAAAATATACATTAAAAAACTGTCATGTATAATAGGTGGAAGTAGTGGCTTTTTATCTTGATGGTTATGTTGTCCATATTACCCTGGAATGTGAATAACCTTAAGGTATAGGTAAAAATGAAAGACTATTGAATTAAGAAATGGGAGTGTAAATAGTAATGCTGTGAGAGACGTATTTGTAAAGATATGAGCATGTAAATTTGTCAGACTGGATTTCAGAATTGGCAGAGTAGCAGAGCTAGAGGAAAAGGGGAATAATTATAGTAATTACTAGAGGGGTTCCAGTAGTGATAGGTGAGGAAAAAGACAAAAATGGTAGATTTTTGGTAGTAACTTTGTCATTGGCAAGGGAGGAGGATTACAATGGCTTATTTATATTCTCGAAAAACTGCTGTTATAGAGCTAAAACATTTGTTTTGGAGAAATAATCAGCTTTCATCAGGGAATATTATTTATAGTTGGGAATGGAATTTGATTTGCAATAGCAAGGATGCATCAGGGGGCCTCGAAGAGACAGTATAACAAAAGAGGGTAGATTTCTGAAGAAATATATAAAAACATTTAGAATGGAAGATGCGACTTCAGTAGTAGGAACTCTGACAGCATTTGCACACTATTCACAACTGGGCTATACTAGATAGAAATTATATTTTACAGGCGCATGTGCTTTTAATTGAAAGCTTCAACCTTAACCACGTCCAGTATTCCTGATCATGCACCAGTAAAAAACTAAGATAAAAATGCAGGGTAAGGAAGTAAAAGGAAGACACTGGCAGTTTCCCACCTATCTGTTAAAGGATTTGTTTTTAAGGCATGGGTAGTGGAAATTATTCGAGAGTTATAAGGGAAGATAGAAATGTCTTTATAGCTTGTGATTGGAATAAAATGAAAATGGAGTTTAAAAATAGGGTTGAAATGAAAGAGAAGTATATGATTAAGTAGTAACAGAAATTACTTAGAGTGGCTGACAAAGGTCAAAGTGTTGCAAAATAAGGGGAATCTCTCAGAATTAGAGGAAGAGCAACTACAGAGAGCTGAAGAGGAAATACAGGGATAGCTAGATAATATGCATGAGTTTAGAAAGATTGCAGTTAAGCAACTATTTTTGATACCTCCAGTACACAAAAACGTTCAGCACAATGACTTTGGCAACAGAAGTTTCAAGGGTTTGTCACCAAGCTTGGGGAACCTATAACAAGAAAAATGACCAGAGATACTGTAGAAGTTTGAGATATTCCGGAAACTTTATGAAAATTTGTATAAAGCAGAGAAATGTGGAAATCTGAGTGCAAACAGAAATATTTATACAAGACTTTGTTATGCTAAAGTTAG
Organism: Protopterus annectens; assembly: GCF_019279795.1. Taxonomy (NCBI): domain Eukaryota; kingdom Metazoa; phylum Chordata; order Ceratodontiformes; family Protopteridae; genus Protopterus; species Protopterus annectens. The sequence continues at coordinate 1,059,020,892 of NC_056746.1, read as the reverse complement.
AAGTAGACAAGGCTCAACAACTAACAATTAAAATAGGTGGTGGTGAGATAAAAACTGATGCTTAATCCATCTTCAAGATGTTGAAGTTTGAAAATTAGGAGGGAAGAAAGTGATAAAGATCTGAAAGATTTTGTTTTACAGTATTTTAAAAGGAAGGGGAAGCACCAACATTTTGGAAGAGAGCTGTGGTGGCCTTGTTACCTAAAAGATGATAAAGACCCTTCAGATCTAGCTTTATGTAAACACGTTTCATTTCTAATTCATTATTGCATAGTGTTTATACTAGGTAAAAGAATGGCAAAGGTGTTGCCAAATTTGATAGACAGCTGTTGGTGTGGTTTTGTGGAGGGGAGGCAAACATTTTACAACATTAATAGAACAGTGTTAATCTTAAAGGAAGCAGAATGTCAGAAAATATCTGTATTGGTGGATCTTGATGCAGAGAAAGCGTCTGACATAAGCTGGGATTTTGAGTAGGGCATTGGAAGCATTTCCATTCTCTGATACAATAATAAGGTTGATTAGGACTGTAGGTGCAAATTAACGTAAAAGGGCTCTTGTCTGATGAGCTGGGGTTGAACAGAGCAGGGGTGTCCTCTCTTCCCTTTATTTGATTTATATTTAGAGCCATTGGCAAAGAAAATAAGGGACTGTACAAGAATATAATTGCCATAGTAATTAATAAAAGTGGCTTTATTTGCAGATATTACTTTGTACCCGATAAAGCCGGAATAGGACATCTCAGTGTTGAACTTTGGAGTCCATTTCAAGGCATTTCAGAGAAGAAAAATTCATTAATTAATTTTATTTTACATTTGTTGACCAGGAGTGTCCAGCTGAACTATTGCCCTTTCCCAGCAGAGGCCCGGGGAGAAAAGCACCAAAGATATACAGTACAATAAAAATAGCAATACAGATACATTTCAATAAAAATAGCAATAGAGAATTTTGGTAGTTAAAATACGTAAGCTACATACATGTATATTGGCGGCTAAAACAGTACTATAAACAAAAAGGAGAAGGTTAAAGTAGAAGAAGTTCTATGTTTTGGTTTAAAAAGAGTTGAGTAAATGTGAGGTTTTTTATACAGAGTAGCAGAAATTTAAAAGGTTACTTAAGAATTTCAGGGAGAAGAGTGTAGAAGAAGCTTTGGAGGTTGCATAAGAAGCATATGATGATGTAGTTAATGCTTAGTTTTAGTAAGTTAGTTTGTACTAAAAAAGGTAGGTAATCATCCGGGAGGGTGAGTACAATGGCAGGACCAGTGTTTTTTAAAAGTGGTCTTTGGTTGCTAGCTTAAATTGTTTGGGGTGAGTCGGGGACATAATTTATTTCTAGTGGGAGTTTGTTCCAAGCAGTAGAGGGATGGTAGCTATATAAGTTGCACCCTGTGTTGGATTTGGGTTTACAGATTTTTAATAGGTCTTGGTTGAGCTTCGGAGATGTCTGGTAGGGGAGTAGTGAGAGATGAGAGAAGATGGACTTGGGCAGAAATCAGGCTGATATAGGATGGAGTGTACGATTTGGAGTTGAGATTGTAGGAACAGGTGCAGTAGTTCGGGCCAGTTCAGGTATTTTAGGGAGAGAGTGGTGAGATTTATATGTTTGTTGAGCTGCAAATCTAGCTATTTTGTGGTAGGTTGATTCTAATTTGGTAAGTAGGGAGGAGTTCAGGTTTGTGAGTATTTGGGAACAATAGGTTAAGCATGGTAGAAGGTAGGCATGGGCAAGAGAAATCTTAGCTTTAATAGTTAGGAATTTGTTCCTGTTCAATAGTCCTAGCTTTTGGTGTTTTTTTTTTTTTTTTAATACAATTGTTAATGTGAAGATCGAATTTTAGTTGGTTGTCAATGGTAATGCCAAGGAGTTTTGTGCTAGTTTCGACTTCTATAGGAGTATTGTTTAGGGACCTTGTAGAGAAGGAAAGTTTAATGTGGTTTGCAGATTTGGGCAGAAAGAGTAGTAATTTTGTTTTTCTTAGGGTTGAGGATGAGCTGCTTTAAGCGAGTTGAAAGATGTCTGGGTGTTTGTTAGGAGTTCTAAGGGGTGACTTAGCAATAGTGATGACTGTAGAGTCATCTGCGTATTGGACAATGTTAGATTGAGGAGAAGAGGAGTGGAGTGAGTTGGTGAAGAGATTAGAGTAGAGGTCCAAGAATGGCATCTTGGGGAACACCAGTTCTTACTGAGAGAGGGGGTAGATAGGCTGTAGTCAGTACAATGGGACTCAGCACTGTCAGAGAGATAGCTACAGAACCATGCAACTGTATCGGGGGAGAAGTTTTAGGTCCACCAAGTTTACTAAGTAGCAATGTGTGTCAGACAGTGTCAAAAGCCTTAGGTTAAGGAATAGACAGGATATGAGTTTGAGATCATCTTTAGCCAGGGCTAAAGTGTTGAGAAATGATAGTACAGCTGTGGTTGTTTTATTCTTGGGACGGAAGCCATGCTGTGTTGGAGAGGGACATTTTTCTTGTAAGAGATGATGCATAACTTGTTTGTGTATAAATTTCTCAAGGATTTTGGAGAGAGGGGAAGAGGATAGCGATGGGTCTGAACTTAGATATTTCTGTGGTGTTGCTTCCTTTATTAATAGGAAGAGTGTAAAACTGTTTCCAGATAGAAGGCACTTTAGACTCTGAGATGGAGCGATTGATCAGTATATTTACAGGCATAGCAAAGGAGTGTGCAGCAATCCGGAGAAAGTAAGAAGGAATATTGTCTGCTGATACAGAGCATGGTTTGAGCTTTCAAAGTAGAGTTCTGATATAGTCAGTGGAGACAGGTTTGAGAGAGAAGGAGTTGACTGAAATAGTGGTTGAGGGGTGTATAGGGAGGTTTAGGTGTTTGAGAGGTTGGGGTTAAATAGTTTGGAAATGGATTTTAAAAAGTAGGTGTTGAAGGTATTGGCAGTTTCTTCAGGTGACTTGTCAGGGCATGGGTTTGGTGAAGTTGGGTTACCTGGATGTAGTATTTGGTTTATAGCATTCCAGAATTTTTTTGAATCCGATTTAAATTTTTGGGGGGGATTATAACAGAAGTGTTTTGTCTTTGTTTTTTTTTTTTTTTTTTTGTCCGATTTCCAAGGTCTTTATACTTCAGGAGATAAGCTGGACGTTGGGTTTGTACCCATGTTTTCCATGCCCTGTCTCTGGATTTCATAAGGGTGCGGGTGGTTTTAGTTAACCAGGGTGAAATGTTTGCCTTTAATCGAACTTATTCAGTGGGGCTAGAGATTAGGGAAGTTGAGTTGAAGGCATTTACTGCTTCATTGAATGGGAGCTGAGTAAGGAAATTCCAGTTAATTATAGAGAGGAAGGTTTTAAGTGTCTGGGTTAAAGGTGGAAAGTTTGTGGTAGGTGATAAGCCAGTGTGGTTTGGAGAGGTGGGCAATTTATCATAACACTTTTATAGGTGAGTGGTTGCTCAGGGCATCGGATAGAGTTTCAGGGTTATGGTATTTGCTGGGGTTAGAAACAAGTATCCATTCCGTCAAGGAGCTTGAAGAATGAGAGTTCTTAGTATGGGTAGGTTTGGAGATTAGCTGTGAAAATCCTTGGAGGTAATCCTTGGAAGTTTGTGTTGTGGAGAGTTTGAATTATCAAGATTATGCCAATTAATGTTTACGTCCCCAAGAAGGATAGTTTCATTAGGGAAATTTAGGGAAAGCTATGACGGTATATTTCCTATTAAGGGGATGTTGTCCCCTGGTTGAATGTATATGGCTACTGCTGTGATGGTAGTAAAGTCATTGTTTGAGGTTTACTATTAGTATTTCAGCAGGTGTAAAGGAGGGAATTGGTCCTTTAGGAAGGAAGAGAGTGAGGTAGTTAGAGTAAACTAAAGCAACACCTCCACCTTTTTTCTTTAAGCAATCTTGGCGAAGTATATTATAACCTGGAGTTAGAATGTCTGTTTATCTTGGTTTTGAGATTTAAGCTAAGTTTCTGTGACAGGGATGATGTCTAGGGTATGAAGAGATACTCAAGCATGAAACTGTCTTAGTTTGTTGAGCATACTTCGAGTATTGATAGAATAGAAGGAGATTTTCTTTTTTGGTACGGATGGTTGATTAGAACTGGGGGTGATCTTTTGTAGGGTGTTGGGAATAGTGGTAGGACCAGGGTTTGGGTATATATCACCTGACGAGCAGAGTCCTTGGGAAGTCATAAGTTTATTTATTTTTTGGGGGTAGTTGTGAATGTATTTTGTTTTATACTTAGCCTAGTATAAACCTATGAACCTATCTGCCCTAAGGCATTTATAAGCCTAGCCCAAATTTTTGTGGCTTACGCCACCCCTTATATGAAAAAATACTGTGCCCATTAGTTTGTTGTGTCACTGTCCAGCAGTGACACAGAGATGATTCCCGGGGTAAACCTACGATCTCCCATCCACAGTTCAAGATTTCTCTTGAACAGAGCCAGCGAGGTGCTCTGCCTCACATGGACCGGGATTTTATTCCACAGCATAGGGAGTCTCTGAGTGATAAATCTATCCCTCCAGCACGTCCTATTTATATCCGTGCTAAGGTTTAAGTCGCTTGCTCTAGTGGTTTTGGTGGATTTGGATTTTTTGAGGTAGAGCATGTCCATTAATTCCGGGTTGGACATGGCCTTGTATGTTGGGCACATGTCACCTCTGAGCAGACGGTATGCGACTGAATAGAGCTGGAGTTTCTTCAATCTGGCAGCATATGACAGATTTTGGAGTCCCTTTATCCTTTTGGTGAGGAACTTTTGGGGTCTCTCCAATTGCTGCAGATGTCTGGTGAGATGCATCCCGAATGGGGCATTGTACTCGATCATTGGTCTGATAAGTGAAGAGTACAGGGGAACAATGACCTCACTAGATCTGGATGTGAATCCCTTCATGATCAGGTGGGCAATGTAGAAGGTCTTTCTAACCACTTTAGCAACGTGAGTGTCAAAAGAAAGGCCACTGTCAACCTGGGTCCCCAGGTCCCTGATAACCTCTTCTGTGCTTAGTGGATTGCCACCTATATGGTAGCTTGGGGTTACCTTGTTTTTCCCAAGGGTATGACTATACATTTTTTGGCGTTTAACTTCAGGCCATGGTTCTGGCACCAGCTATCTGTTTCCGTGAGTCCCTTCTGAAGGATATCAGTGTCCGATGCACTTTCCACTATGGCGCCCAGTTTGCAGTCGTCTGCAAACTTTGTCAGCCAAAGTCCTCCCATGTTGGCATGTACTTCTGTGTGGTAGGTGCCGGACAATAAGGGGCCAAGGACCGAGCCCTGTGGGACACCACTTGTGACTGGCTTGGAGTCTGACATAGCGCCAGCAACTCTAACCCTGTGGGTTCTGTCCTTAAGCCAGTTTGCAACCCATCTTGTGACATATGGGTTTACATTTAAGCTGGTAAGTTTTTCTACAATACCCGAGTGGGGTATTGTGTCGAAAGCCTTTGCAAGGTCAAGGTAGGCTGTATGGACTGCCTTTCCTCATCAATGGCCTTGGTGACTGTTTCAAGAAGTCGACCAAGTTCAAAAGGCATGATCTTCCCTTGACGAAGCCAAACTGGGTTGGGTCCAATGTCTGCAAGTCCCCTATATCTTTGTTTATGAGCTCCATTATGATCCTCTCCATAGTTTTGCAGACTAGACTTGTTAAGCTTATGGGGCGGTAATTACCAGGGTCCGTGAGGCACCGCCTTTGTGGAGTGGGACCACAGTTGCCGTGACGCCACTCCTTGGGCACGTATCCTGTGGTAAGGCTGAGATTAAACAGCTGCCTTATGTGCGGGTTTAATTCCTCATTTAGCTTGTGTAGCACACAGCCGGGACACCATCCGTCCCATTGATGCTGTGTTTTTAGCTTTAGAGAGAGCAGCTTTCACCTGCGCATTTGAGATGTCTGGGAGGCTACACTCGCTGGGATAGTTATCTCTCCTTTAGGGGAGAGTGGGAAGTTTGCACTGAACCTGTCTGCCAGTATGTTGGCAATGTCTGTGGGTTCAGTGATTTTTGTATCATTTTGGACTAATTCTGAGCATATCTGGGAGTTTCCACCCAGGTTCCTAACATAGCTGAAAAAGGCCTTATGATTGTCCTTTGAATCCATGGCAATTTTTCTCTCAAAATTGGCCTTAGTTGATTTTATGAGTGCTCGTATTTTTTACTAATAATGATCAGGGGTGACTTCCCTTTTATGGATTTTGTTCCATCATGTAATAGCTTTCTCCTCTTATTGTAAAGTTTGTTAATGGCTGGGTTCCACCAGACTGGACGTTTGCCCTTTGTGGAAAGAGTCTTGGTTTTATTTGGGATTGCCTGATCCATGCAGTCCTGGAGGTGTTCATGGAAGGCATTTGTAAGGGCTTCCGCAGCTTGGGTTGTGGTTTCCACTGGCTCAGGGGCCTTAAAGGATACCACACCAGTCTTGAGTAGTGTGAAGTTTGCTTTAAAGAAGTTCTTCACTGTGGTCTTTTTTGTTTGGGGTGGGGGCGGGATGTGGATTTCCAGTGTGATTAGTTTATGATCAGATCACACCAATGAGGGATATACTTCCGGTGTGGAGCATTTTGTCCCCATGTTTGTGATAATGAGATCTAGTATATTTTCTCCTCTCGTGGGAACAGTGACTAGCTGTTCATGGCATTTGAATTTATGAACTCCAGGATCCATTGGGCTAGAAAGTTGGGGCTTGAGTAATGTTCCCAGTCTATATTCGGGTAGTTGAAGTCACCCAATATGATGGTGTTTGGAGATACATTTATACCCTCCAGTGTCTTCAGGAAGGCTGTGTGGGGTTCCTGAGTTTGAGAGGGTGGCCTGTAGCATGCTACAATTTGTAGAGCAGTTTTGCCTATGGTTAGTTGCACCTGGATGGTTTCCGAAGCTTCATGCGTTGCCACCAACCTGGAGGTGTGGGTATCCTTTATGAATATGGATACACCCTCCTTTTGTGGTGTGGTCCGGGTTTTGGGGCTGGAACGCATGATATGAGGCAAAACCTAATAGTGCCGGGGTGCTCTCAGGAGCCTTGAACCAGGTTTCAGTTACAGCACAGACATCGATGTTCTCCATACTGAGAAGGGCCTCAAGTGCGTGCATTTTGAGATTTAGACTTCTGGCATTGAGCAGCATTACCCTCAGTTTCTTCCCATTTTTGTTTTCTAGGGTGGTAGGTTTAGAATTTGAGCCTTGCCTAAAAAGGCACTATGGGGGTGGCAAGAGCCTTACCAATATCCGGAATCCCAGGGGTGACAGGTGCAAGCCGTCCCTTGAGAAGCAGCGTGGCTTGTCAAGCATGTCATCCCAGGCAGACAGACACTGATCCCCTTTGAATGACACCAGACATTAAGCCAATTGTTAAAGCTGATCATCTTGTCTCTATATTGTGGCATCATTCTTGGTGAAGGAAGGATACTGCTCAGGGTCAGGGTCATACCTGCCTGGGCTACATAATCAGAGAGCTCCTCTATGTCTCTTTTCATGTAGTCCAGGGAGGTGCGTCTCAGGTCGCTCACACCAGCATGGACAATGACTGTGTCATATTTGTACTTGCCGTGGAGTGACCCGAGTGCTTGTGTTATGTGGCGGATTCTAGCACCCGATAGGCAGCTTACTGTGACCCTCTCCTTGTTCAGCCTGGTGAGTGGGACGTCAGTGTGTCTGACTATGGAGTCACCTATGACAAGTATGTTTGGTGTTGTATTTGGCCTTAAGGGCTGTGACTGCTTTGCACACTGCTTTTGTGGTTTATGTGTTGCTTGTGGGGTGTCTTGAGGTAGCAGTTGTTTGGGTGTCTGCTTTGGAGGCCTCTGCTGTTTAGGTAAATTTTACTCAGAGCCTCCGGTATGTCTTTGTGTGTTTATGTGTTTGATTCAGTGGTGTGGTAGCATTATGTGAGGCTGGTTTTGTGGTGTGTGTAGTTGCCTTCTCCTCCTGTCTGGTCTTGCCAGTCCTGAGTTGAGAGAGCTCAGCCTCCAGTTTGGCTAAATAGCTGCATCTCTCGCAAGTATTTGTGTTATGTGGGAGGAGGAGAGGGTTGTCTGTGTACATGAGGCAGTTATAACATTGCCTCAAGATTCCCAGATTCACCAGCTGGACCGAGAGGAGATTGACAACTGACCTTTGGACATGCTAGAATAATATTGGGAATTCCTTAATAGTTGAAAACAAGGGCCAGTGGGGAGTGAGGGTGTAGTACTTTTAATTTTTAGTGCTGACTTATATAATTGCTTTAGTGAGCAAGTGCCAGGTAACTTGAGTGCAATGTGTTACAAGTAACTAAATGCAAAAACGACAAACAGTAACTTTCTTTCAAGTGAAACAAGGAAATAAGTACAGTAAGCAATGCAGATATCACTAGTGATCCACAGAAGCGCTGAGAAGCCACGTATTAGGTGGAATTAGCTTCCAGGGAAATAACAAGCAAACAAACAACAAGCATATAAGCAAAGCTAGATTCAGCACTATGGTTGAAAGGAGGAGTTTTTATTTTAGGGATTAGTATATTCATTGGAAGGATAGATGCAGAGATGAGTATGGGTTGCTGAGGGTAAGAAAAGCAGCTTTGGTGAGGGTAGGTGGGGGCTTTATGTATAGAGTTTGTGTTTGAGGTGAAATGGTGTGTAGGAGGAGCAGTGCAGGTAGAGGTATGACAGGAATGATCAAGTCTGGCATCTTTTAATAGGAGAGTGCTTTAATAGGGTGAGTTGGTTGAGAGTTTGGGGAGGAGTTGTAAGGTAGGGAAAGAGTTTGTAGTGGACGTTAGCTTGTGTAACAGGAAGGGGAGGAGTTTGGTTGGGCGGGACCTGTGATTAGGTATAAAGGAAATGGTATGGGGGGGTGGCTGGAGTACGAATGGAACAGGGCTACACCTGGGACAGTCAGCCAGTACAATCCAGTGACTGGGGAAGATAGACTTATTTAGGGGCAATTAGACAAGCTAGATTCTTAAAAAAAAGAAAATTCTCCTGTTTTTAATTCCCTTTAAAAATGGGGAGCTGCAGTTCACTGAGAAGTAGGAAAATAATATATTTATTTATGCCAGGGGTTTTAGAAAGGGACTTGCAGTAAATTAGGAGTCAGAGTACTATTTAAAAAGGAATGGAGACAAAACAGAGGGTATAGCCTTAAATTGTGTAGCCACACAAGAATTGGTTCAGCAATACCCATATTTATGGGGACATAAGATGAAGTGTTTAGAAGTATGAGTTAAGTCTATTGTTATGGCAGCTAAGGATATGTGGGAAGAGGCTAAACCAAAGATGATAGTGAAATTGAGAAACTGGAAACTTGTATATGGATATGGGTAGTAAGATAAAAGTAATGAAAATGTTTTAGTCCCTTTAGTCTTGTATGTGGTTTAAGCATACTTTATCAACCTGAGGAGAAGTTGTGAGCAGTAACTAACAAAGAATTGAAGGAATTTTATCTGGGAGGGAAAGCGGGCAAGAGTGTAGTGGGATAAGCTGATTTTTCTAATGGAACAAGGTATTTTAGCTTTCCTGATTTGAAGGTATATATTAGAGCTACACAGTTGAGGCCTGTATACATAAAACAAGCAGAAGGTTATAATTCAGTGTGCAAAGGGTTGATGAAGCAAGAGGGAAGTTCAGTAAATAGTGGGAGTGTGACTTTTTTGTAAGCAGATCCTTGAAGAATAACCACAACCATGCAGAATGTAATATTCATAAAATAGCAGAATGTATTCTAAGAACTAAGCCAGTATGAGACTGGAGAAAGGAGATTTTGCCAATAAGGATGACTGCAAATAAGGGGTACAGAAGATAGGCAAGTGGGGCTGCAGTTTACTGGAAAGTCTGGCAAAGGAGCAAATAACTCAAGCAGGAAAGGTAATAGAGTAGGATGAGGCCAAGAAGACATTTGGAGTGCAGGCTAAAGACTGGCGTCCTGCCAGGGTTTGATCTTTGAGTACAGACAAAGAGAAAGGGATAGGGTATTTTAAGTGCTCTGGTAGAGTTTTTAGTTGAATCTAGAACAGACGCAGCTAGTAAAAGGATAATTAAGGTGTATAAAATATTACATGATAACTATAAGAATCTATCAAAGGAGGTTAGAAGAGATTGGGAAGAGCAGTTTACAAGAAAATGAGAAGACGTTTGTCTGGCCCTCAAGTATGCAACCAAGTCCAAAAGATTTAGGATGTTTGCTTGGAAGTGTTTAGGGTATAAAGGTACTTGTGCAAGCAAACTTCAAAGAAATTTTCCTTGGGTAGATAATTATCTTTGAAGGCATGATAGAGAAGAAAGAGGTAAGTGGGAACGTGGGGAGTGTTGTATATTGGCAGATTTAACAACATTTCCTATTGTTTACTCTATCAGAAATATTGGGTGAGCAAATAACTGTAAGTCAGTTACTGATTCTTTTGAACTGAATTGCATAGGCATTTTTAGGCCTTGTTAAGTTTAATTCTTTTGGCTTTCAAAAAGGTAGTTACTAGCAAATGGAAATCCATAGCCTGCATCAACCTTATTTGAGGTATTGAATATTCTGAAAGAGTTAAGGGAACTGGAATTGGCTTCTTTAGAAAATGGAAGTAGCAAATTGCATAGAAGTGAATGGAAATGGAAATTGTGGGAACAATACATACATCAGTAATGTTCAAGAGGAAGATGAGTGAGGATTTAGGGAATGCAGGAATTCAGCAATTTTTTGTAATGTTGGATTAATGATGGTAGCAAAGGACATTATGTGATGTATTTAAATGGAAAACGATAACATTCTTTGCTATATTTTCTGTTAATGTATTTTGTCTGCAAGTGATCATTTAAAAAAGGTGTTTTAAAAACTAATATTGGAGTAAGGGTTTTGTAGTTGATCCTTATTGTAGTTGCCAGTCTGTGGAAAGAGCCCTCCGAAGATGATTCAGCAGTCCTGTCCTCCCCACCTGTTAACATCTCAGGAGATGGGTACCATTGTTAAGCTTATTTACATATTGGAGCCCTCAAGTGCCTGACGCATATGACATGTTTTCGGTGTGACTTAGCAGATTGAGCACTAAAGAAGCTGAAAGCTGTCTCGTTGGAACTTGCCGTGCAAGTTGGCTCCAGGTGGCAACTTAACAGACCTTGATAATCTCTCCAAGTGACTTTGACATGATGTAGTAGAGGAATCAACTAAAGTAGCTGGAATAAGCATTGCTGTATGTTGACAGGTGCCACATATGGCTTGGGCACTGCAAGTGTGTAGAAAACTTCAAGGCATGTTTTCAGTGACACCCCTTACAATGGTCCATCCTTATTTGGACCAAGCGTGAAAAAAAGAAGGAAGAAGCCAAAGGTCATGATGCTGGCAGCTGTTGGCATTAAGTTGCTGTACATTTTAGAGGATATTTTCTCACAGCCAGTGGAAAGTGTGAAACTAGTGTTTTAAGAAGGAGTTTACAACTCTTACTCAAGTATCATTGTGAGAGAAACCCATTTGGATGTGGAGGTCTCCAGAAAGGAAATCGCACTATAGGTAAAGGGACTCTGCCGAGTCAGGGTTTTCACAATCCCCTTCAAGTTTTCAACTGCAAAATCCCCTTAAGGATTTGCCTGACTATCCCACTCTGGAGGCAGTGGGGGGGCTTAAATCTTCCTAAAACTTCCTGTATGACGTGTCATCGTGCTGGGCAGAAGGGTAGTGGATGATAGTGTTTAAAGGCTATGATATCCCTTTTTATCCCCCCCCCCCCTCCAAGGTCTGCCTTGGGTGCCATCAAAAGGCAGATGCCAGACTAGAGGTGCAAAATCTTCTCTATAGAGAGACATTCCAAGAGACCCTACCAGACCAGAGAGGGTCCAGTCTATTCAAGATTCTTTAGATTTCCCAAGAAGTTGGAAGATCTCAGACTTTTAGTAAGGGGATTAAATTTGCACATTAAAAAACAAAACAAAGCCAGGTTTAGTTGAGGTGGTCACAGAGTATAGTTTAGTTCCATGCTTGCAGCAGGAAGGCGACTGGATTTGTTCCCTGATCTTCAGGACACTTACCTGCACAGGGAGATAGCCAAGATGTCCAGGAAGTCCTTGTTTCTCGGTGTGGGAGTCCAGCATTAGTTTAGAGTTCTCCTATTTGGTCTCACAATAGTCCCAAGGGCGTGCACTAAATGCATGTTAACTGTTGCTGGTCATTTCCAGCTGACAGGTACAAGGGTTGCCTTACCTGGATGATAGGCTTCTAGTAGTCTTATCAAGGGAGTCACTGTTGAAAGCCAGGCAATATCCCCCTTATAAGCTGCATCATGGCTGTTCAATGGATACTTGAACTTCAGTGGTTTCCCAATACAGACCCAGTGTCCTGGCCAGTATATGTCTAATGATTTTGGAAAAAGCCGGAGTGTAGATGCCAATGGTAGACTGTCTTAGGAAGTGGAGAATAAACAGGTTACCCTGAGTTAGTCACCATGGACACTTTTTTGCCCTTAGATGGGGAGTATTGTTTAGGACAGATGGTCTGAGATTTGTCATGACAAAGGGACCTCTCTGCACTTCAGCATCTTGGAGATGAGGGGAAGTCTCCTTGTGTTATATGATATCCTTCCTTTCACTGTTGCAGTATTCTTTACAATAGGAAGCCCAATGTCCAGCCAGCATACCAAAGCCTTTAGGTTGCTTTAAGGTACACTGTACATCACATGTATGCTCCTTGCATAACATAGGGCATAAAGGTGACGTCCGGACATGCCATCCTCAACGTCTTGGCCCTAGTCCAAATGCCATCTTTTGATAGTCTGTCTGAATGCCAGTTTCATTGCTGGTTCACCATCAGGAAATTTTTTCTCCCTTTTTGGGAATTCCTCAGCCTCCTTAGGAACAGCTGTCCTCCTTTCCAGGGGGGGGGGTTAACTCCATGATGTTTCTGGTGCCCAGGAAAGAGGGTATCTGGAGACCAAGTCTAGACTTCTCTCATCTAAGCACTTTTCTGAAGGTGCTCTCTTTTCGAATATTGTCCCTTTAGGCTTTGTTCTGTCTTTTGATTCCTCTGGCTTTTATGATCTTTGTGGATCTCAAGGATGATTATTTTCCATATCCCTATTTATCCTCTTTTCAGGAAGTTTTTAGTATCTCTGCTTCCTGGCATTTTCAGTTCTGTGTTTTGTCCTTTGGCCTTTCTACTACCCCAGGAGTATTCACAAAATGCCTCATTCCTGTTATTGCTTTTTGCAGGCTTCAGGGGATCCAAGTCTTTGCTTACTTGGATGACCTCCTGTTTCTGCAGAGATATTGTTGCAAAATTTTTATTTTGCCATTTCCCTTCTGCAAAGCTTGAGGTTCACAATAAACTTCAAAAAGTCTTTACGGACTCCTAAGGACCTTGTTTTATGGGATGCAGGATCCAGACTGTGCCTGTGCTGGCATCCCTTCCTCCTCCCAGGGTCTAAGTACTCATTTCCTTTTTTCAAACTCTTCTTACTCTGGCCTGTGTAACAGCCTTGGAATTTATGAGAGCTCTGGGATTTATGGCTTTCCCCATTTTTATGCTTCTTCTGGCCAAGCTCCACATGAGAAAGTTTCAGTGGTTTCTGAAGACAGTTTGACTTCATATGTGGATCTCCTTGAATTCGTAGTAGTTTCTGCCTTCTCTCAAGAAGGAGCTTCAGTGGTGAATTCAGCAACGGTCTCTAAATCCAGGGCTCCCTTTTCATCCCCCCTCTTCACTCTCAGGAGCTGTTCACAGATACTTCAAATGTGGGATGGGGGAGCAGAATTTTGCTCCCTAAAGGTGCATGGAATTTGGTCACCTTGTCAACCGAAAGAGCACATCAATGTCAGAGACGAGAGCTCTTATGCTGGCTCTTCAGACTTTTCATCCACTCTTCTTCCTGGGACCTCTCAAATTGTTTACAGACAATACCACAGTGATATGATATGTAAAACAAATGGGGGGGGGGGTCACAGGGTCTTGTCTTTACTAGTTGGCACTCCTGGTGTGGGAACTTGCTGTCCAGTATCAAGTGAGGCTTCAGGCTGTTTATATTCCTTCATGTCAAAATATTGTGGCAGACTGTCTGAGCAGGTCCTTGACTCCATCCCACAAATGGGTACTTCAAAGGGATGTGTTTCTGGACATTGTCCACCAGTGGGGTACTCCTCAAATAGATATTTTTGTCTCCGCTCTTTTTTTTTTTCTTTTTTTTTTCTTTTTTGTGCCAGAGTCCCAGGTCCTGTGGTTTGGAAGGTGGACCCATTATCTTTTTCTTGGAAGGGGATATTTCTTTAGGCTTTACCTCCCCTTCCCCCTCATTCCAAAAGTCATGTTCAGAATTCAGCAGGATAATCCCAAAATCTTGGTGACTCAATTTTGGCCAAGGCAGCATTGGTTCCCTCTTCTGCACTTAGTCAAGGGCAATCATCACACGTTACCTCACAGGGTGGACCTACTCACACAAGACAAGGGATCTCTCATCCACTCCCATCTCTCCACTCTTCAGTTGACACTGTGGGTGATAGGATTTTGATTCCACAAAGATACCTTTTTTGAGGATGTGCTTGGGGTCCTGCAGGAGGCTAGGAAACCCAGTACTAGGAAATCTTACTTATCCGAATAGAAGAGGTTTTCTGTTTTGTGTCTTTCTTGTAACATAGATCCACTTTCTGTGAACATTCCTTTTGGTTCTTTCTTATCTGTGTGAATTGCTCAATGTTGCATTGACTTATTCTTCTGTTTAAGGTCCACTTATCAGCCATCTCTACTTGTCTACCTTTATCTCCTCCTCTGGCTTCTAGTTTTCTAGCTGAACAGTTCCTTAATGGTGTCCTTCATATTAGGCCTTTAAGAAGCATGTACCTCCTCCCCTGGGATACTAGTTTTGTTTTTGGAAAAATTGACCCTGACTCCTTTTTGAGCCTACAGCTTCGGCTTCCTTGCAGCATTGCTCTTAAACGGTACTTTTGTTAGCCCTTACGTCTGCCAGATGGGTGTCTGACATTGTTCAGTTGTGTAAAGTCTTACCATAATGACAGATGTCCTTCTCTATACTCTTGCAGTATTCATTCCCTCCCTCCGCCCCTCATCCATTTTTCTTCTGGATGCACTGATTGCCTCTCTCTTCCTTGGACTGACGTTTCTACTGGGGCTCTCCGTTCTGAGGATGGTATGTCCGGACATCACCTTTATGCTGTACACTGTGCAAGGAGCATACGTGTGACATATGGCATACCTTAAGGCTTTGGTATATTTGGCTGGACATTGGGCCACCCTTTAGAGGGGATCCGTAATGTAAAGAATACTGCAACAGTAAAGAGAAGGACCTCTACAGTTATGTAAGACTTTACACAGCTGTACTTTCTCTTTCCGGGTGTGTTTGCTGTCTGCTGTAACAACATGGTGGTAGTTTGATACATCATCAAGCAGGGGGAAAACACACTCCTTCCACTTGGTTCGAGATGCCGTGAGGTTATGGTGAAAGGGTCCTTTCAGTTCATCCCTTTGAGAGCAGCACATTCACCTAGTTAAGCTACTGTGTAGAAGAGAAGCTCTGATGCCATTTATGTATTATGAGTGGCTCCCTCAGTTTGTCAGTGGAAAGCTCTCTCTCCTTGCAGGGGAAAGTCTTGCTGTGATATTTTTGAATCCCTGATCATTACCAAATGCAGCTGCTATTCTTCCCTTATTTCCTAGGGACAGACTTCTTGCAACATTGGTTCAGAAGTAGCCTCCTAGTCTTTACACCTTTCCATGTTCATCATTATAATGAAATTGCTGCAGGAAGCTATACATTACAAGGCAAAAGTCATCCTTGTACCCTATATTAGCTTAGGCAAGTTTGGTTTCCCTGCTGTGGCCTCGCATTTTAGAGTAACATCTTCTTAGACTTTTTCAAGGGTCTTCTGTCCCATTCCTTCAGCAGGCCTCACCTGAACCTCCAATCCCTTAGATTGACTAAATTGTTTCTCCACTTCCATTGATTAACAGGGACACTGCTGACTTGCCTGGCATAGTCCAAACCGTTACGTTTGCTTAAAATATCTGTAAGAAAGTATATAGAATTAAATGGGTACATTTTAACAGTAGGCTACCAGTCAAGGTCTTTAGCCTTTTCCTGCTTCAGTTCTGGCAGTCTTTAATGGACACTTGAAGTAAGAGTCTAGATATTTCACTATAAAGGTACATCTAGCAGCCATTTAGTATTTTCACCAGGGACTTCAATCCTCTTTGCAAGCTCCTTTGAAAGTTAAGGCCTTTTTAAGAGATGCATTTATTCTCATTAACCCCGAGTAGCTTCTCCTGGCGCCTGTGTGTTTAACACCGAGCGCGCCATGAGAAGATAGTTACTTCATGCTCTTAACCTCGAGTGCCTTCCTGGTGCGAGATAAACTGTAATGCAAATCTGTAGTTGAACCTAATGTAAAACACACTGACATTGTAACTGAACCTGTAAATTACATTATACAGTTATGATTCAGTGTGTTTTTACATTAGGTTCACTTTCAAGTTTTACTTGTAATTCAGTTTAAAAGGTTTGTGATAAGCAAGTGGTGGCAGCCAATCGGATTCTTGCAATCCAAGCCACCACTTGCATACAGCTCCACCCCCAACTTAATTTTCGTTTGTTTTATCCCAATAAATAGAGGGTCCAGCAACAGGTATTTCTTTTCTTTGGAATAATATTTGGAGACCTGCTGCTGAATCCCTCTATTTTATTTCTGCACTCAGATCGCCAGAGATAGCTATTGACACTCACCGGCATTTGCTGCAAGGAGTTCCTGGTTAGACTATCCAAAAGAACTGCTCTTTTATACCACATCAGGTAAGCTGTTGCTTCATATCCTTCAGAAACTGCGTGCTAACACTAATGGATAGCTGTAAGTGGAGTTGGATTTAATGTTACAGCGTAAGGATGTACAATTACTGCTGTATTCTACTGTTGTAATCCTTGCATATTTTCGTTGCGGAGTACTGTTGTCGGTTCTTTTCCGTTAATGCAGTAGCACAAATCCACTAACTTAGCCTGTGATAGAGCAATATTTAAATGGCCTTTGCTTTCTTATTGCTATTTCATCATTTCGTTTTTTTTCAGTTGAGTATTAAAATAGCCTCCTGTAATTCTGAAAAGTAAATCCTAACAAGTGCAAGAGGGAGGCTTTATGGCCTCTTCAACCTGTCTATGGTTATTGCCGCCGTTCCGGATGCCCGCCTCATGTTTATAAGTGTTTTCTGAACAGTAACTAAACCTGCATCTTAATTTTTGTTGTGAACGGAGTTAGTAGGTATAACGAATATAACAGATATCTATTTAATGTAGTTTTTGCCGCCATTCCGGATGTCCGCCTCATTTCTAGAAGTGTTTTCTGAACAGTAACTAAGCCTGCATCTTAATTGTTATTGTGAACAGAGTTTGTAGGTATAATGAATATAACAGATATCTATTTAATTTAGTTTCTTCGACTTTACTCCCATTCAC